>NC_092630.1:51080472-51389590 GCF_039555335.1 Amphiura filiformis | reverse complement strand
GGTACCTGAAGCGAATCCCAAAACACCTATCGATCGCTACAAGGCATGCTAAAGTGTGACAACAGGGTGAAAACATGCTCCTTTTCACAGATACTGTTCAAAATAGCCTTTTTGATAATAATAAAAACTGGGCACTGGCACTAGAATTCCAGCACATACCAGAAATCAAGACCCTAAATAGAGAGGATAGCCGTGAAAGTGGATCAGATGACCAAATCAGTCATACCTGATGAAGCCCTCGGATGTGTATGATGAAATATTGTAGTGAGTAAAACTTCACTCGGTTTTGTCAAACAGAAATCCAAAATGTTTACATACCAGAACTAGAACAATAATGATACTGGGTTTAGTTTTGATAACATTATATGTGATACGATCTAATCCACTCAGACCATTCTAAGAAATTTGAAATTATATAATGTGAAAAAGAAGAAAGAAAACATTACTAGAGCAACTGTGCCCTTGCAAGGGCACGAGGTAAGTTAGGCGGATGACTGTGACGATCTGATCCAGCAGCAACACTGTGCTGGATGGATAGTATTAATTTTAATAAGACTGTTTCATTAATTGCCGTTTTAATATACCTTGATCGTGGAAAGTTGGCATTTTGAAAACTTGACCTTTGACCTCTGTATGACATCCTTAATGACCTTAAATGAATTTTAAAATATTTTAAGAATGTCATAAGGATCATTGCATTTAAATTTCAGCTCAATTGAAACATTTTCAAAACTTGACCTTTGACCACCTTATTGCCCCTTAATGACCTTAAATGAATTTCAAAATATTTTCAACATGTTTAGAATGTCATAAGGATCATTGCATTTAAATTTCAGCTCAATTGGAGCATTTTGAAAAACTTGACCTTTGACCCTTTAAGACCCCTTAATGACCTTACATGAATTTAAAAATATTTTAAACATGTTTAGAATGCCGTAAGGATCATTGCATTTAAATTTCAGATCAATTGGAGCATTTTGAAAAACTTGACCTTTGACCCCTTTATGACCCCTTAATGACCTTAAATAAATTTCAAAATATTTTAAACATGTTTAGAATGTCATAAGGATCATTGCATTTAAATATCAGCTCAATCGGAGCATTTTCTGTTAAAATGACCTTTTTTGACCCCTGTGACCCCTTGGATGACCTCTGACGTTAAACAACCCATAACTTTTGTAGCCAGCTACCCAATACTGCTTGTGACTGAGTTTGGTCGAAATCCGATCAAGGATGTGGAAGCAGTAGCAAATTGTGAGAAAGAAGAAAGAAAGAAAGAAATGGCAAGAAAGAAATAAGTTAGGCTGCCCGCCTAACTTAAAGAAGAAAATGGGCACTTTGTACGCGTAAGTACTTGTCTATGTAGATAAGATAGGGATTTGCAACGTATTGATACCTTCATGATCATGAGCTCAATTTTCAAAATTGCCAACATTATTTGAGAAATTGAGTGGGTCAGATTATATCACATATTATGCTGAAAATATGCTCATCATTGTTTTGCTGAAAGCTTTTTTCCCTTTATAGAAAACCCCCAAACATAAAAAAGAAAAAGTAAAACAAGTTAGTGTACCAAATGCTGAAGTTATAAATAATTCTCCAGATAGATGAAAAACAAAAATATTAGACAGAATGAGATACACATTTGTGTACATCCATATCAAAACATTGCACTTGTCGGCTGCTACATGTGTCTCATTTCACATAATAGCTAGGAATAAATACCAGATTTATCTCAAGTGGAGGTCACTTCCTAAACCTTGTAACTTGGGACGAAGATTAAGTGACCTCTACTTGAGATAAATGGTATTTATTGCTAGTTAAATGTAAAAAGAGACAAATGTAGCAGCCGACAAGTCAAAATCGTTTTGATATGGATGTGCAGTGTACACATTTGTACATTGCCTGGCTTTATCTAAAACGATATTGGAATCTATAACATAAACAGGTGCGGATCTGAAAGAGCGAGCTACCATACCTCCCAAAGAGGTTGGACCTTTTGTAGCTAAAGGACGCCAGATGACTGTTGACATAGCCAATCTTCCTATTCCAGTGATTGCAGCCTTAGATGGAACTGCAGTTGGGGGTGGCATGGAGCTTGCATTAGCATGTGATTTGAGAGTTGCATGTAGGTATATATTGAATCAATTGATTCCAACTGAAAACTTTTGATCATAACAGGTGCCGATCTGAAAGAAAGAGCCACCATGTCTCCAAAGGAAGTCGGTCCATTTGTGTCCAAGCTCCGTCAGATGGTCGGTGATATATGTAATCTGCCCGTGCCTGTAATTGCAGCATTGGACGGTGTTGCAGTTGGAGGCGGTATGGAACTAGCATTGGCCTGTGATATGAGAATAGCATGTAGGTATCAGACATGTGTGTACAGATAGACAATACAGGTTGCTTGCTAAAAGCAGTGTCAATAATAGAATAAATCAAACAGTCAGCAACTTTATGCAGAAGTTATTTTACCACTGTAAATAAAAATGGGTCAGACGTTAGTGGCTTTCATATCTAACATAAAGGCAAGGTAAGATTCTTCATAATGAAGTTCTTCAAGCTCAAAATTTCACCTACCACCTGTTTTAAGTACCATCATGTGAATGAATATTGAGAACAGTCCACCATTTTACTCCCTGAAATATACAAGATTTTATTGCTCCCCTAGTGTATGTGATTGATTAAGGATAACAAGGGAGAGAACAACTTTTTCAATGTTACAGGTATAGTAATTATGTTAAGAGATGGATGTGGAGTCCAGAGTGGCTGCAATGTGCAGAATGCAGGTGCTCTAGGTTGAGTGGACTTACTTGCTCACATGAGCTGAATATATTTGGAGTTTGGTTCCAAGTAAAGCGTCGAATACATGTCCATGAGACCACAAGGCCTACAAACTATAGGCTAATGTGGCAGGCCTACTTTACTTTGCGTGCGGCACGTAGCAACCTTGTTTTCTAACTTATGAATATATTATGCCCTTGACAACCACTCTGGATCTGCACACTTTATTCACCAAACTTTCTAAACCTCATAATTGTAACAACATTACATCATGTTCTTCTTTGAAGCCACCTCAGCAAAGATGGGACTGGTTGAAACCAAGCTAGCTATCATACCAGGAGGTGGTAAGTTCATCCTATATAAAATATATCCTGTATAAAATTTAAAGCTGTATGAATACTCCGTGTTCATTCATTGTTTCTCTCACAGTGCCCAAGTCAGAGTGTATGAACACGCAAACTTACTTTACCCTTAACAGAACTGACTGCATATCCGGTCCTTGTCATCCACTGCATCTGCCTCACATAAAGAGAGCAGATAGACTTATCTTTGTGCCATTATTCTCTATTAGATCCAACAAAAACAAGACTAACTTGAGCAAAAAAGTTACATCGTGGAATTCTTTCTCTTGCATTCAATAAGTCTGTGCACTTCTTGTATATGCTACCATTTTCGTGAGTTTGTAAACAAACATCCGATTTACTACTGAATCAAACTGGTTTTTAATAATTCGGTTAGCTTGTTTATTTCAGTTATATGAATGTGAAACTAGTTAAATCAATTAATGTGGTGTATCCTGTATTTTACAGGTGGCACTCAGAGACTTGTTCGTGCTGCTGGACCTGCGATAGCCAAAGAACTCATGTTTACTGGCAGAGTGTTAGATGGGAAACAAGCAGCTATGCTAGGAATTGTAAACCATGCCGTAGAACAGGATGAGTCTGGTGAAGCTGCCTATAAGAGAGCACTGGAGCTAGGCAAAGAAATCTTACCTCAGGTCAGTAACTTATGGAGTCATTCAATTGTAAACCATGCAGTTGAACAGGATGAGTTTGGTGAAGCTGCTTATATATGAAAGCACTGGAGCTAGGCAAAGAAATCTTACCTCGGGTCAGTATCTTATTGGAGTCAATCAATTGTAAACCATGTCGGAGAACAGGATGAGTCTGGTGAAGCTGTCTATATGAGAGCACTGGAGCTAGGCAAAGAAATCTTACCTCAGGTCAGTATCTTATTGGAGTCAATCAATTGTAAACCATGCTGTAGAACAGGATGAGTCTGGTGAAGCTGCTTATATGAGAGCAATGGAGCTAGGCAAAGAAATCTTACCTCAGGTCAGTATCTTATGGAGTCAATCAATTGACGCGATTCCAAATACAGCGCGCCACCTACGATCACGCCTGGCTGATCTACTTCGCGCAGAGCATCATGGGTAAAAGTCGACATCCATGAGTCGTCGCGTCGACGATGAACCATCGACCCTGGAAACAGAAACGAGTGTTGCTATCGATTACTCAAATTTGCTTATTTACGTTGATGATGATCAGCTGTTGATTCAACCCTCCGACGTTTTTTTTTTTTTTCTGTCTCCTTTTTAAAGTTAATTTCGACAGTCATGGTACCTCTGTTCAGAGTGTTATGCCTATTCCCACACAACCTTATTTTCAAACTTTTCCGAACTTTCCGAGGCGCTTGGGAAAATACTTTAGGCTCTCGTTTACAAGAAAAGAAAACACTTTCAGGTCTTTAAGCTTTGTTGTAAGTAGGCCTATAATAGACTTGATTAAAAATATGATAGGGGATAGGCCTACTTCATGCATAGGCCTATATCCTTTAAAAAAATTTAAACCTTGTTTGTTTTAAGTAAAGTAGGCCTAATTCTCAATATTTAGAATAACGAAATATTCAATACATATTTTAACAGCATGAACAGCGTAAAGCATTTATTTTTTTAATATGGTTTTTTTCTGCCTCCTTTATAAAGTTTATTTCGACAGTCATGGTTTAGGCCTACCTCTGTGAATGTTCAGAGTGTTAGGCCTATTCCCACACAAAATAATGGGCATCAATTAAACCCCTATTTTTAAACTTTTCCGAACCCGATCCGAGGCTCTTGGGAAAATACTTTAGGCTCTCGTTTACAAGAAAAGAAAACACTGAAAAATATGATTGGGGATAGGCCTACTTAGACCCTCGTGAATATATCCTTAAAATACCCACAATTTTTAAACCTTGTTTGTTTTAAGTAAAGTAGGCCTAATTCTCAATATTTAGAATAACGAAATATTCAATACATATTTTAACCGCATGGACAGCGTAAAGCATTTATTTTTTTAATACGATTAAAAGCGTTTTTCAATTTCAAATGTACTCTATTCCTATTCAACCATCTACGGTTAAAACTCGATGTCAAAAATGTTGATGTCTCTGATGCTGATCGACCATCTAGGCCTATAAACCCGATGTCAAAATGTCAATTTTCGAGTTTGGGTACATTGTAGGCCTATAATAGCAAATGCTTTTGATGCAAGACAATTTCAAACAGAAAATTTAATCTAAACCGCAAAGTCGTGCCTTTTTTATTTCTTGTTTGGATAACTTTTCCCATAATTATTACCATGCGTGATACATGATTAAGATAAAAGCTTTTGGTTTTCATAAATGTTTTGAACGCTTGTCTTATTTTTATTTTTTATTATTTTTTTCCTAACCTAGGCCTATAGATGTTTTACGTTTATAACCTTTTTACAAACTTGAATAGATATGAATTAATTGTTTTAAAGCATTTTTCGAGTGACGTTTGAAACACTCTTTGTAGCATGATGTAGGCCAGAAGCCCCCATGTCACAAGGGAAAAAGCGGTAAATCGTACATTATTTCACATTATTTGCACATTATTTGCAGAATCTCTCCTCTTTTTTCAGATTATAAGCTTACTTAGCAGAAATTGTGGCAAATTTTGGCGATCTTAGCGTTTTTGAGCGATTTTGCTCATTTTACCGCTTTTCCCTTTTTTTTTTTTTGAAGGGAAAAAAATGCATTAATGAAGTGTTTGGGGGGGGTAAAAAAATGTTTGAAATTGCCCATACTTTCAACCCCTGCAATTTTAAGGCAGTCAATATATAGGATATTGCCCAATTTGAGTTCCAAAATGTGGCTTTACCACAGGGTTCAATGGGAGAATTCAAACTTTAAATGGCTTTTTCCGGAATTTCAAGTGCTTTTTTCCTCTGGCGTCAAAAAATTAGAATTCATTCCGGATCAAAGTTTCGCAACGAGAACTCGCATATTACTTAGGGCTTTCGAGATAAAAAAAAAAAAAAAAAAAAAAAAGCCGCAAAAAATTGAAATCGATATTTTGCTCCAGAGGCTGTGTACTGTACATACTCAATGTGTAGCTGATACAGTGAAATTTGACTGCCACACTCTTGCAGTGTATTCAGAGTCTATGCTTGCAGCCAATGGGCTATTCCATTTGACATGCATACACCCCTAGATGGAGGTCATGACCTCAATCGCGCACACAGGGGTGTAGATATCAAATGGAATCGCCTATTCAGGTAACTTCATTTGAAATTCACACTCCCTGTGTGGAAGATTAAGGGCATGTCTTCCATAGGGGTGTATGGATTTTAACTGGAATAGCCAATGGTTTAATCACCTGTTTGAGTTCTGCATGTAAAATCATCTGCAAGTAAGAAGCCCCCATGTCACAAGGGAAAAAGCGGTAAATCGCACATTATTTGCACATTATTTGCAGAATCTCTCCTCTTTTTTCAGATTATAAGCTTACTTATAAAATTAGCGTTTTTGAGCGATTTTGCTCATTTTACCGCTTTTTCCCTTGTGTCATGGGGCCTACGAAAGGTCGTAGATTTAGAAGCTATTTCCTTCGATATATAGCCCTATAAACAAAACACTTTGGCCCCAATGTATAATGTCGGGAGAAAATATATACTTGCACTAAACAAATAAACCTGTTAATTTTAAAAATAAACTATCGTGGTGCAGTTCTGTCAACAAAATTACATAGGCTCAGCCCCTTCAATAAATTTGGTGCGGGGGCTCGAATAGACCTACCCTTCTGTGTGAATAGGCACGTTTTCATTTTCATTTAGGCCTATAATGGCCTCCAAACTACATTGTTAAGCATGTTAAGTTATCTTGTTTTTGTCAAAAACATCAACTGCAAATTGTCCCTTATTGTACAGTGTACAGTATATCCTTCACCGTAAATCGGTGTGTGTGTGGGGGGGGGTTGTCCCGGTTCGCCCCTTCAGTCTCAAATGAAGCAGGCCTAAACAATGCGTTCACCCCTCCAATAAAGTCCATCCCCAGATTTGACCTCTTTACTTTGTAGGTTGAGTCCTTGATCCATGGGCCTGATCCATTATTTAATATGCAAGAAATGTCGACCCTCCGAATTTAAACCTTTCCAATTTGGCCAAAGTCAGTGCCGTAAAGGATGGGCTACACTACAGTTCAATTCTTTTCACAGTGTTGACTTATAATTTCATGAGAAAGAAAAGGAAAATGGGAAAGATTTTAATCTTTTCCATTTTGGCCTAGGTGTTTAAAATTGTCCAATTGAATTAGTCGAAAAGGTTTTTGATTTTTCAATGTTGTGCCGACCGATAATATGACTAAAAAGAAACTCATTCCAACCAACGTGTGCTATTTGGGAGTAGGCCTAGGCCTACATTAAGAGTAAATTTCCTTGGGTTATGAATTATTAAAGGGGAAAGATGAAATAAAGATGGTATGACATGCAAGAAAGCGGAAGTAAAAATAAAATATGAAAAATTAAAAGAAACATGAATTAATATTAAAATCGGACATGACAATTGTCAAATTTAAACCTTAATTGTGACACGATCTGGTTCATGGGGGCCAAAGGAGGCATTTTTGAAAATTGTGTAACCATTACACGTACAATAGGCTATTATTTTAAACTGAAAACACCAAAGGTCTAGAATACTTGATTCTAAAGTTATGAAGTTTTTTCATGCATATTTTCTTGATATGCCTTAATAATGATCTTTTAAAATTCATGTACTCTTTTGCAGTTTGAAACTTTCTTCATCTTTATTATTATGCTAGAACTCTATGAGGTATTGTTGAACTTATGCATTAAAGTCTCAAATTGAAATATTAATAAAAAAATAAATGTTATTTTTATGCGGTAGGCTATGCCTACAAAGTGTTTTTATTGCGATCGTAATTTTTTAAATGTTTGATAGTAATATAATTAAAAATACAAATTTAGGCTAAAAATAAAATAAGGACAAATCAAACAATTACAAATAACAAAAACGGCAAACCAATGTGATGCATGTTTATAAGTAACTAGCGGGTACCCGCGCTTCGCGCGGGCCCCCGCTAGATGAGTAAATGGGAGCGGTTAGTAACTGACGGGATCGGTTAGTATAAACGATGGAAATGGTAATCATGTCAATTGGTATCGCTTTTAACAGCTCAATTATTACGCGGTTAGTGATGTGGTAGGCCTACCATTTGTTGCCTCTACTTTGCAAACAGCGTTCTTTCTTTCTTACTTTCCCGTTCTTTCTTTCTTGCTTTCCCGTTCTTTCTTTCTTGCTTTCCGTTCTTTCTTTCTTGCTTTCCTCCCTTTCTTTCTTGCTTTCCCTCCCTTTCTTTCTTGCTTTCCCTCACTTTCTTTCTTGCTTTCCTTTCTTTCTTTCTTTCTTTCTTTCTTTCTTTCTTTCTTTCTTTCTTTTTCTTTCTTTCTTTCTTTCTTTCTTTCTTTCTTTTCTTTCTTTCCCTTTCTTTCTATCTTTCTTTCTTTCTTTCCCTCTTTCTTTCTTTCTTTCTTTCTTTCTTTCTTTCTTTCTTTCTTTCTTTCTTTCTTTCTTTCTTTCCCTCTTTCCCTCCCTTTTTACTTATTTTTTCTTTGTCTTTCCCTTTTTTCTTTCAGTTTCTCTCTTTCCTGCGTTCCATTTCTCTTTCTGTTTCTTGCTTGTTCACTTTCTTTCTCTCTCTCTCTCTCTTCTTTCTTTCTTTCTTTCTTTCTGTCTGTCTATTTCTTCTTTGTTTTCGTTTCTCTCTCCCTTTCTCTTTCTTGCTTTCCCGTTGTTTCTTTTTCTTTCTTTCTTTCTTTCTTTCTTTCTTTCTTTCTTTCTTTCTTTCTTTCTTTCGTTCTTTCCATCTTTCTTTCCCTCTTTCCTTCCCTCTTTCCTTCCTTTTTTCCTTCCTTCCTTCTTCTTTCTTTACATAGGCATAAATCCCGGGATGAGTAATAAATTCCTCAATATTTCGATAAGGGGCATGATCTACTGAATCACCTCCATGTTGACGCATGTATGTGGGTTCCTTTATTTCTTTCTTTCGTTAGTTCTTTTTTTTATATGTGTTTCTGTTTCATCAAGTAGGCCTATAGCAACATTGGGTTTCAAGAAGGTTGAGTTACATAGCGTAAATTCGGTGTTGGGGTGGGTATAACCCCCCAATGTTTTGATAAGGTCAATGGTCCGTACAATCACCCCAAGTTCACACTTTTATAATAGATGTGGGTTTCTGACAAAATTAACCTCATTTTTGGCCAAACTTAAAAGTGCCAATTTTTGCGGCCTTCGTGCGAATTTGTTCCACTTTTGCACAATATAATTCACCAGTAGGCCTAATTAGCTTGCCATAAATTATTCTGTCGCCAAGATGCTGGCTTCACTGTAGGCCTATTGCAAGAAATTGATTTAAACGGACCCATCCCCCCATGCCATGTCAAGAGAAATCTACGCCATTGTTAATGTTGCCAAAAGATGCCGGATTCACTATTAATATGCCTACTTCAAGAAATGTTTTCATCCCTCCCTAATGTCAAAAAAGAAATCTACGCCACGGATATTTAGCGGTTGCGGTTTTATACCATGCTATAATCTGCTAATAATTTCCCACACTCCCCATCGAAATTCATCACAACATGACAAACGAATAAACTCAAATTACTTTCCAATACCGTATATATGCCTAGGCCTACCTTGAATTTAAAATCTTCGGAAAGTCATCACAAAAGAAGTTTCCGAAAGTCATAATTTGCATAAACGAATGCAGTTGATTTATTATTATAGCCGTTGCGGTTACCATGCCGCATAATGCCCACTCTCCGTCGAAAGTCACCACGAACGGATAAACTAATAATATATCACTTTCAAAATTATTAGATCACTTGGACCATTTATTTTCAAAATACGTAACTTAAAACCACCTTTGTCTCAGCCATTAATTTGTTAGTTCCGTCTAAGAGATGTGATATTTTCCGTCTTAGATGAAACTGGAAGTTTTGTTACCATTAGCGCGTCGGGAAGTTGCCACGACCTGTGCGTAATCCGCGTATAGCAACGCAGCAACGGACCGTAAATAAGCGGGCCACCATTGGTTGATCTACCGAATAAATCCAAATAATTATTTGTATTTATTAATTTATCTATCTATCTATGCATTTACCATTCATCTGGAAATGCTAGAACTTATTTATTTATCTATTTATTAATTTATAATTTATCTATAATCTCCGAGATGATACCGATGAATCGATCAGTTCCTCTTCAAAGTATCGATTATCGGCAAGTTCCTCTTTAATAGTATAGATGAGTATTAAACATCTTTTTAAAATTTACTTGAATTTCTTTGCTGTAGGCCTATCTCCAAGGGCGGCCGCTAAGCGCCTTTCGTGCAAAAAACCATCATTTTTAGAAAATGTAGGCCGATTACAAAAACGCAACACCTATAGTATGGATGTTCTTAAGTATGCTGGTGTTATATTATTATCGTATTGAACAAACAATAAATTCAGAAAGAATTAAAACAATTTATTCTAATAACCAAAATAAAACCTATCGTTTTCCATTAAAATAGGACAGGCCTAGGCCTATACTTCGCATTGACTAGGCTCGCGCGATCGCGCTGTGATCGGGCTGAAAAGCATCGTAAAGTTTAAAAACAAAAAGGGCGGTTTTAGAAAATGGGATAACAAAAAGTTAACACCTAGTATCAACATCAAGTTTGCGGGTTTTAGAAAAAGACATATGTGAATATCAAAGTGCAATATTTCACTTCAACACAGAAAATCTCAAATTTTTTCAAAAAGCACTACAAAACATTGTGTTTTTAGTGTAATAATCACAAACATGGTCAGCTATGGTTGATGAAAAGGATGTCGACCCCAGACACGGAAATGCCAATTTTCACTGCCGTTAGCAGGTGGCGCTGTATTTGGAATCGCGAGAATTGTAAACCATGCTGTAGAACAGGATGAGTCTGGTGAAGCTGCTTATATGAGAGCAATGGAGCTAGGCAAAGAAATCTTACCTCGGGTCAGTATCTTATGAAGACAGTTAATTGTAAACCAATAAAACCATGCAGTAGAACAGGATGAATCCAGTGAAGCTGCTTATATGAGAGCACTGGAGCTAGGCAATGTAATCTTACAGAAGGTCAGTATGGAGTCCGCCAATCATTTACTGAAAATAAAGGGGAGGATCTTGTCCCTAAATACTGTTTGTTTTGAATTTGCAAAATAACTTGAACTCATGTTTACTGGCAGAGTGTTAAAACTTGAAAGTGTTTTACAGTAAACCAAAAAGAGAAAGATGTAGGTGCATTAGTTATATTCTATGTTTTGTACCAAGGGGCAACATTATTTTTGTTGCACCTCCTCTATTTCATTGTAATTTTGTCATCTCTTTTGTATGTTTTTTTTAAGATGGAATGAAAGTGAACTATGGACATCTCATGTAGTTATCTTTGACAAAACCAATTGCTCTCCTGTATACCAATATTTCTATATGTATGTTTCAATTTTGCAGGGACCAATAGCAGTAAGAATGGCCAAGTTAGCTATCAATAAAGGTGCTGAGGTGAGTGTTGTAACATCATATTGGAACATTAAGTGGTATACATGTATAGCATTTTTAATCATTCTGTATCAGACCTGTTATCAATATAACATTCCAAGGTCACACCAGTTTTGAATAGTTGTTTCTTGAAACAACTTTCTTTAAACCATTCTTTTTCACGGCCTGGTGTGATTTTGAAGTGCACTTACAGCTCCCAAATAGTACATTGTGTAAATTTGGCATTGAATCAAAATACTGGACTTACTTTACTGACCCGCTGGACTGGTCACATGACCAGTCCAGCGGGTCAGTTGCCTGATGAAGTGTGATGGTATCACACGCAATGTAGCATTGCTAAAAATAGCAAGTCCAGTATTTTGATTCAATTCCAAATTTCAAGTACATTGTGTAGTTTACTGTGTTTCTCATACCTTTACTTACCTTACCTATTCACTTTGAGCACATAGCACATAAGGCCTCCACGCTACTTTTCCACTTGTACCTTTCTTCAGCACATACCCTTGCCTCAGTCCATGTTTTCCTTTAATATACACCTTCCTTTCTTCCCTTTTTAAAAATCCTTCCCCTTGTTATTTTTGGCCTGCCGACCCATTTTTCTCCCTTCTACCACTACCTATCATGGGAATAATTCTGGTACACCCTGTGCACAAGTATAACCGTAACCCTAATCCTAACCCTAACCCCAACCCTAAAAAATGGGGTGTGCAGGGTAAACCAGAATTGTATTGAAAACACAGGGTAAACCAGAATTGTACCCTATGTTTCTCTAATCATATCTAAATAGTATTTTATGGCATATTTCTACTAAAATTTGAGTCATGGACTGGACTTTTTAGAACGAATACATTAAAAGTGACAATGAGTAAATTGCTGGTAAGATGACGGTCCTTCAGTGAATGTTGCATGCATTCAACTTTATTGATATACTTCTATTTGTGCTGCATATAACAGTGAATTTAATGCCTTTCTGATACAGGTGGACTTGGCAAGTGGGTTAGCCTTTGAGGAAGCATACTATGCCCAGGTTAGTCTTGTTTTTGTGGGATATTATTGCAGTATTTATTATTACACTGCAAAGTAATTTAAATCCGGTACAATTGGAACCCTGATTTTGAGCTTCAGAAGAAACATGCAGGATGGTAGTGAATTTGATTGCAGGGTGAGTGCTAATGCTGGGTAACAATTGTAAAGTGATACCGAGTACCCAGTAATCACACAAAATCACACTATTGTATACCTACAGTTATTAATCTCAGCAATCTTGAAAAAAGGGTATTCAGGTGTTTAGAGCATCTTACATTTTCTGGTATTCATCAGAATATTAAGCTATAGTAATTTATCTTATCCTTAATTTATTCTGATATCAAAATACTCTCATGAGACATTTGCAGCTGCTTGGGGGGGGATTTGCAACTCTCAAATCAACCTAGAATTTCTCTCAGTGCTGTGCAGTCAACTCGAGTAGTGGTCAGTGGCTATTACCAACTGGTGATGACCAGTGCAGTGTACTTTTAACTCCAGTTAAAATGGATGCCTTTTGTTGCCATTTTTTTCAAATACACAACTGTTGCAATTCTTTGCATAATAAAGTTGTTCAGACAATTATTTTATACTAAGTGGATACAACTATTCATGACTAATTTTTAAAGAATTAGACTCCTCTACTCTGTATTTCTCATAAACATGTTTCTGTTTTTTACCAATACAGACAATTCCAACAAAAGATCGTCTGGAAGGACTCAAAGCATTCAAGGAGAAAAGGCCACCTGTATACAAAGGAGAATGAACACTAACTTGTATAATATATAAGCGACTGTCTGGGTTGAAATGTGAAGTAACACTGAGAGAGATATACCAAGTTGGATCACCATTATAATTCAAACTTCAGACAGAATTGTAGATTTAATAAACGCAATAAATCAAATGAGTCTACTGATAAACTGGTCATCTCAAAATGAGGTTCTACCCACAATGGGTGTACTGTGTGTGTGTACGCCTGTCAAACGCATGCTTTAATTACCGCATACATGTTGCAAAAAGCCTTCATTGCTAGAAAATTATTCAAAAGCGCAAGAAACAAACATGCACGATGGCGGATCTGTCCAATGGGCGAATAGATCATCAGAAATATCATCAAGCACCAGGAATCAGTATGATTATTACAATTTCAGATCAAAATGTCTTGGATTATGTTATATTTAATGGCATTAAATTGTTTTGTCTGCGCTTATTTGTCTACACAATCACAAGTTATGTAATGAGCATAGATTTTAATGTCACATCACAGAATTCTTTGTAAAGATATTGTTATAAATATTATTTTAATTTAAAACATGGAACCTATCTGCAATGTGTTTTTAATCAGAGATGATAAAATGGAACCAGTTAATGTGATATTCACAATGGCATGTAATTTTTGCATTATTATATGTTTCAAGAGGCTTCAATTAAAAAATTTGAACTGTTCGATTTATTTAAAAGTGATAATCAGAGATTTTCTGTACAAATATTCTGGCAATCTTGTAAATGTATTACAAGTAACTTGTTCTGCAAGTGATCATGGCTATCACTGTGAGGACTGTTTGCTTTGCTATGCTAATCATGGTTTCCTAATTCATCAGCCTCACTGGAATAAAAGTATGCACACCCATTTATTTGCCTATTGCATGGTTCCGCCATGATTCAAGGAGATCCTTGCATGTTATGACTGGTTCTATTCCCATTCATGCATGCTACCAGATCGAGACTCTTCTCGCACATGGTGGAACCATGCAATGGGTGAATGGAGATAAAAGCACATACATTCAGTTGTGGTTCAGAAAATCACTGTTTATTCTCCAAGTTTAGAATCTGACCTAATAACTTTGTTAAAGTTTCCCTGACAATTTTATGTATCTCTGAATTGTTTGAATCTGTAAAGTTTTATGTTGTGATAGATAACAAATGCATAAGAAAAATGTATGACAGTTTATCATGTGATCATCAATTTGCTATTTTGAATTTGTAAGGGATTCAGTGCAAGAATTTCACCTCTTCAAATTGGTGCAGCTTTATTATGCTGTGCATGTAACATGGTTTGACAAGGTGGTCTCACACTATGTTTTAATAAATAGATTGTTCTGTAAGTGGGATTGTGTTTGATTTGCATGAAACAAACATCAAACTGTACACTGCTCCATAGGATAACAGGCAGGTAAATAGCACTTGAGGTCTTTTCAACTGTGTCTAGGCAAAAACAATGGATCTGCCCACCAAGATGAAAAGAATTTCACTTATTTACCTCCCTGTATGATAAATCTATTAAAAGTAAAATCTGAGTAACTTGAATTTGTATATAACCAATTACACATCCACAACTGTTTCTAAAGAAGTTAATATGAGCCATAGGCAGTTAAAGGAACTCTCATCCCTTCCCCCAAGCAAAATGAATCGGTGCAAACTTTAATTTTTCTCATTGACCCTGTGACATAGTACAGAATGGAAGGGGTTTTTTGGTAGCAAAAATTTATCAAATGTGTGTTATCCCATTATTCACACCCCAGGATTCTATGGAATCTTCAAAAACAAATATTTGATAAAGGGGTTGAAATACAAGCTTGAAATTATCCAGGTAGTAATAACATAGCACAAGAAATTGGACCACCATCCTTTATAAGTGGATTCTGCTTGCTGTAAACAAATCAACAAAAGTTGCTTTGAAATTTATTGATGAGATTTAACTGAATTAAGCTTGACCTTTGTAACTGTAACAATGTGTGATACCCCAAATATTTTGATAATAAAATGTTTGTGATGAAAATATAGAGACTGAGTATTGGTTTCATTAATATTGGATATCTGAAAATGTACGGGATATGATAGCAAAGCCAATTCTGAATTTAAATGAGATGTTAACATATGCACACATACACTAAAACCCGTCTTCCTCATCAATTCATGCAGACTCCCCACAATACCGAACTATTTCTGATGTGGCCTAATTGAAGTAAGATTCTGGTATATACCACTTAATCTTATTGATGGTGATTACCAATTTGATATTTTCCCCTACAGCCAAAATGCACAACCCTGTTTTCCCCCTTGGTCTAAAAGACTTCCACATAATAAAACATGAAAAATAATATTAGTTCAAACAAAAGGTATATATATAGGACCGCTGTGCATAATAGACTCAAAATAAAACATTAAAGATAAAATCAGTATTGGTATATTATAGAATTTGTTAATCACTTTCATTAAAATTTTCTTAGGTTATTAAGCTATGAATAAAATGTTGGGAAAATACCATTATTTTACACTTTCATATTTTTCTTATGCACACATGCCCAAATTTTTTACTCCCTCCCCCCTCTTACGCACGCTTTGTGCATAACTTAAAATGGCGAAAATTATGGACGGCCCCTTATTAGGCCAAGTAAAAAAAATATTAGTTTCTCGTCCTGAGGGCATTTTGTTTTGCTTTTTCCAAAACAACAGTTTTTTCCCTAAAGACGATAGATCTTTTCGGCAAGACTTCCCTATGTATGGCTATGAATCACATAAATATATAGGTAGGGAACAAACTCGCTGCAAACGAGACAATTGTTTTTTTTTTTTGAAAAAAAACACCTTTTTGATGTGGCAGCAAAAAAAAATGCGGGCGGGGACAAGAAACTAATATTTTTTTTAACTTGATCTTAATATTCAAGTGTACAACTTCGAAAGAGCTCATACAAACTTTGTACAATAAATTATGACGCAACAAGTATGGTATCTTTTCATAAACTTTTGTTAATATTTATTATTTGCACTTGAGTTAGAGTTGTTTGCAAATATATAACTTGCTTGGTAATATCATCATGCACTTGCTTCTAAATCATGGTGATCTTGTTGTATTATGATATTCAATACTAGGTTACATCCTCACTTGTGACAAGGACCTATTGGGTGAAGCAGATCTAAACAAAGTTTAATTTGACAAAACCCAAGCGAAAAAATCACTTTTTGCTGACAGTTTTGTCGGTGAACCACCAACTTTCTTGAAACTGGTATTGTTGTGATCCAACAGCTGTCAAACATGTTATGTTGCCTTGTGATGGTAAGACTTTGTTGCAACAACACCACAATTGTTGGATCACAACAACAACAGCTTTGAGAAAGTTGGTGGTTCATCGATGAAACTGTCGGCAAAATCCATGCTTGGGTTTGGCCATTAATCTTTATTTAGTCCATAATATAATTATGGTGATACAAGAAAATGCACATGTTTAAAACATGCAATGCGATAAAGTAACTTGAGTCAGGGTCAGCAATATTTTATTTTGTAATACTATAGTGTACTGTGACCTGCATCAAAATTGATAATCAATTTGATTTTCACAACATCTGACTTACTGTGATTGATCCTATTACATACAATGTTTAGAAACTGGACATATTCATCCAATTGGTAGGGACTTACTGTATACCTCATAAGAAAAGTTTTCATGAGAAAGTACCACCATTACTTTACAGCCACAGAATGTAAACACATCAGATACTAGTTATAATGAGCTCTTGTGTTATCTGGATAAACTAATCAGGTCAGTTCACAAAGGTCACGAAAGAGTTGCGTTGTATATGTAGTAAAAGGTGAAGTATGATTAACACATCGTGGGTTAGGCTCTACATGCAACATCTTTAAGTTCACATGTACAATGAACTTACAGTTTTACAGGGTTAAAACTTCAGAACTGATTGCTTCTATTATTGAAATGAATTAGTAGAATGAGCTGTAACACTAATTTTAAAGAAATAACAATAGTTTTGCAAGTAGATTGCTTTTTTTGATACATTTTGATTTTTGACAAGCTACATCAACTTCACCTCACCAACTAAGTACCTGAAGTTAACCTTAGTTCACTGTTGTCCAGTTAACTGTTTAGTAGTAAATATCACAAACACAATCATCCACATGAAGCAGCTTCATAATAGCTGTGTTGCAGCACCATATCATTGCAGTGGTATTAATCAGCAATATAAGTTCTATGGATCACCATGTTCAATACACACACTGAACCAACTATATCAAATTGAAAACAAGTAACACAACTAGTCTGAATCTGATGATGTATCATGGCTGTGAATCTCCTGAAGTACACTCTGTACAAACTCTGATGTGGTAGCTGTCCCTCCAAGGTCTGGTGTGTGGAGCTGTGTAAGAAACACAAATTCAAACAAAATTGATAATCACATTTGCACTGTTTATTAACGGGAATGGTTTTATCATCAAAATTGTTGATTGGGAACATATAATCCATTTGGTTTTCTCAAGAAAGTAGCAGCTTTGTGTGATACATACATGATCAAATTAAAGGCGGCGTATCTGTAGGGCGCAGTCACTTTTCGTAGCATCACATGTTACAGATGCATCACCTTGATCACCTGTGTATCACACAACGGCTTTACTGTCTTGAGAAAGCCAAATGAACTATAGTATCCACACAATCAAGAGTCTGGGGACCTCTTATCCTGGGCACACAGATTAAAGTAACACCAAAAGAAGCCTGAAACATCTTTATTATGTCTGAAGACGCTTAAGATCAAACTTACCTGTTGAACATTAAGTACTTTATATACTGCGTTTGATACAACTTGAGCGTGATTATGTAGACCTAGGTGTTCTAACATCAATGAGCTGGCTAGTAGCATGGCGCTAGGGTTGGCTACATTTGCTCCAGCTATGGCTGCACCAGTATTTCTTGTTGCCTGCAAAAAACATATACACAATTTATAAGGCAGAATCAGAGATTCAGAAAAAAAAATCATTAAAACAAGATTTTTGTATTTTTGTAGAATGGATGTGATAATTTATACTGCGAGTAGAAAGACCAAACATGGCATGGCATAGTAAGGGTAGAATGTCACATTTTGATCAATGTTTGAGGAGTTTGTACATGTACATAGGAACACTTGTAGCTGCATACAATTGGATGGAGCTTTATTTATAATTAGCAATAATGTTGATTTTTTCCTTGTGAAAAAATATCTAATTGCAATGTTTTGACTAGCCTTCTTTTAAGGGCTGGGGTATGAACGTTTGGACAGTACTTATTTTGAGACATTAGAGCACATCAGACATATCGAATTGCATTCTGAATACTGAAGAATATCCTTCTGATATCAAATAATTTATGATTTTTGAAATTAGCAATTTAATACACATTTTATGGCAAATCATTAAAATTGATATTTTTGATATTTAACAGTACTCGAAGTAAACTTTACAAATCTGATGATTTATACTTAAAGTGTATGTAGGTGGGATGAAAAGCCGACGATCAATTGAAAAAATTGACCTTTTCAGATTGGAGATATGGATTTTTTCCCCAAAACACCAAAAAAAAAGGGTCTTTTGGGAAAAAAAAATCCATATCTTCAAAATGAAAGGTCAAAATTTTCAATTCACCGTCGGCTTTTCCTTCCAGCTACATACACTTTAAGAATATATCATTAGATTTATATAATTTACTTTTTTTTTTTTTTGTTATATATCAAAAATTTGAAAAATATTAAATTTTTATAATTTGTCATAATATTTGATATCAGAAAGACATGCTTCGTATTCAGAATGCAATTCGATAGGTCTGAGGTGCTCTCATGTCCCTCAAAAAATACTGTCGAAACGCAATAAACGCTCATTCTAGATCCCTTAAGATATTCCATAAAAGTTTAATTTTTTAAGGCTGGGATCACTGTCAGAGCCTTTAAGTACTAATTTGTTTTCTTTATTGAAAGGTAGACTAAATGATGTTTTTATTTGTATCATGAAACTCACATTTTGGAAACATTTTACAAATGTTTGTTTTTTCATTTTAAGTATTCCAAATGGTTAATTCCTTTAAATCTGTCAAGAAGCAAAAACTAGCAATGACATCTGCAACTTACTGTTTCAAATACTGCAAAATCTGTTCCTACATTCTTTCCTGGTACGATTCCTGGCCCTCCAACAAGCCCTGCACCAACACTAGTGAGGATGTTACCATAGAGATTGGGCATTACCATCACATCAAACTGATTTGGGTTGGACACCATCTGAAAAAGTAACAACATATTGCTCAAACTTCTGTGGTAGTCTCAAGCTTTGTTTAAAAATTATTTTCTTTTCATTTTAACATGAGCAAATTATAGGATAATAGCTTCTTTGTTGCCTTTCTGTATTCTGATCAATCACTTAACTTAACTGTATGGTTTAATTAAAAGAGAGTGTATGCTATCGCTTAGTTCTGTTCAGTGAATTCTTAATTATTTTCAAATATAAAATTTAACTAGCAGTGAAATCATATCACAAACTTTGGCAGGTCAAAGGTTAGGATAATGATGATATTTCATTCATGATATACAGGATACATTATTCCAAAGCCCAACTCCAATGTCCCTGCCATAGAAATTCATACAAATAAAATGTTTCCTTAGATATTGATTTTATATCTACCCTTTGACATACCTGCATACAACAGTTGTCCACAATAAGATCTTGAAATTCAATATTTGGATAGAGTTTTGCTACCTCTCTGCAAGTCTGCAGAAATAATCCATCAGCTAGTTTCCTGTTGAGAAATAAAACTGTACTCAGTAGCCTTGAAAATACATGTACACATGCAAAACTTTCGGATAGCGATTTTCAAACCTAAACACCCAACATAAACAAGGCCTCAAAATTGAGGCACAACATTCTTCAAAATCACTTAATACCATAATATGAAAGTAATAGTGCTAGCTTTATATTTTTTGTGTGAATCCTGGGTGTTGTTGCAGGATATGGAGGATAAACTCAATGCATATGCTAGCACATTGTGCTACCTCCTGCTTCAGGATCATGCTAAATATTAAACAGAGAGATGTTAAGCATTTGTGCCATGACCAATACTGAGCCTTTATCCAATGTGTAAGATATCGCCATTCCTGAGGCATGTCCTTCTTCTTCTAAAGGAGGAGTCTGCTAGAAGATATGCTACATACCAACTTGTGGCAAAAGAAGACCTGGACATCCACACACCTCCTATGTAACCTACATTCAATATGTACTAGGGTATGATGAAAGTATTCATGCAGAACATAGAGCCACACTTGCCACAGATCGCTACACATGGAAAAATCTTGTGGTTATCTGCTCTGCAGCCGAAGGATGGATAACAAGTTTTATATACAAATAAGACCACTGTTTAACTTACATGATATTAGCCTTGTGGATAGCTGTCACTTTCTTTCTGCCATGTAACGTAGCATAATCAAATGCATACTTAGCTATGCGTTGAGATTTCTCAGCTGTGATGATCTTGAGACTCTCAACCACACCTGACACATTCTGTACAAATAGAAAGAAAGTGCAATCTATTGTGTCATGATAACTAACTTGATTGGCAGTAAGAGCACTCACTGTATTGCCTGCCAACTAGACAAAATTGACAACATCTTTAAGGAAATAAACAAGTTGCCTATTTTTATTCTGATATATTGGATATTTATCTTACGAAAATCACATGCCATTTGGGAGGAGGGAACCTACCCCTTCTTCGGATTTTACTTCCATTCTCTTCAAATAATTAACTCATATAACATACCTCATGTTCCAGACTTGAGTATTCTCCCTCTGTGTTTTCCCTGATGATTACAATGTCTATATTATCATGTCTGGTTTTGATTCCTGGTAATGATTTACAGTGTATCACATTGGCAAACACATCCAAACCAACTCTGAAAACAAATTATAATACAGTCTGAGTTGGATACAAATACAAAGATCATAACGTTGCCTTATCTTCATTCAGCTGCATCACGCAATGGGTCAATAATCGACAACTGCATTCCTACTGGTCCCAGTCTTTTGGTATTTTAATAATGACAATTAGTTTGCAAAAGTGATTAATTCAAGCCAAGAGAACAGACTGTGTCTTATTTGATCATTTAAAGGTGGATGGTCTATATTTTTTTCATATGGTGTTTTGTACCTTGCATGGTAGGTTATTAGCAAAACAATTCCAAAGTTTTGAGTTAAATTGTTTCAAGTGGTTTGGATATTAGAAGCAAGAATGTGTATCATGATGGCACATACAACAGTTTGGGTGATACACAACCATGAGGGATGAGGGTCTTACTTTAGTTAGTAATACCATCTAATGGATATCCATATCAGGCCTGAAATTTAACTTTGCTTATGGGAGAAATATTTAAGCTTTCTTCGGATGCTAAAATTTCTATTTTGATGGAGTATAGAGTATACATCTCTTGTGTATTGTCACTGTGGTACTTACCTTAACTTGACATTATGTGACTTGCCAGCAATATGCAGCCCTAAAGCATCAGTGTGAATATTTCCTTTGATTGCAACCCCATTTCTCTTAACGGCTATGATAGCATTTTCTATGGACTCTACTTCATTTGTACCACTTATAAGTAGCTCTTCAAAATCTACAGGTGCATCAATATGCCTGAAATCAAAAAGAGAAGACCAACAGAAATTACATTTAATTTGTCAAAGTTATATCGCTCTACAGCAAGCATCAAAATAACTTCTCTAACATGAGTTGCCAAATGCTGTCTTAAGATTTAAAAGCACCCGTATGAGTAGCTATTCAAGACCAATATCAGCATCTAATTTGTCATATTATTATCACTAGGCATCAATTCTCATAAGGGAAATAAATAACTGTGCTCCTAAATATAACAAAATGTTCTTGTGAGGTTGAATACATGCACAGAACATAACATAACAAGTATTTATATGTGCCTTTGCCCAAGGATTCAAGGCGCAAGAGAAAAGAAAACCAAAATATTTATACAAAAATATAGAAAGCAATGGCAGCAAAAATTAAGGAAATAAGTGAGTTTTGATCAAGCTGATAGCATACTTGAGAGTAGATGGTAAGCCATTCCAAAACTTTGGAGCTGTCACTGAAAAGGCTCTATCCCCAGCCCATTTCCTGGTGCGATGAATGATAAAATGAACACTCTCACTGGACCTAGTACTTAGCATGTATGGAGCTCTTGACTGTGAGACAGTTGGAAATGTACTGAGGAGAGAGCCATTCAGGGACTTATACACAAGCGTGAGTGTCTTGAACTTGATTCTCTCATGAACTGGTAGCCAATGAAGATCTCTTAAGAGTGGGCTCCCATGATCAGACCTGGGCTTGCGATATATCAGCTTGGTACATTTTGTTCTGTATTTTTTGTAGTCTGGAGAGATCTTTCTGTTATTCCATTGAGCAAAATGTTGAAAGTGTTTGTCAATGAGGCTCCCCTGATGTGTTGAAAAGTATAGGCCTAATATGGTATCACCCACTCCTTAGTATTACCTGAAGACCTCTTTGACATGTGTCATAAGTTCTGGTCCAATGCCATCACCTGGGATAAGTGTGACTGTATGACGGCCTCCATAGCGAGCTGGTGGTGGCTGAAAACAAACCAAATAAGATTTGTTAGACAGCTAGTAAATCAAATTACACCCTTACATGTATACAGTACACACAGTTTTGCACATGTTTGCAGGGGCAACCTTGTTTTCATAGCAGGATGGTGGATCTGTGCAAGGGGTCAATAATCTGTTTGGTGTAAGTGTGAAGTCATAATATTGTATGTAAGATTTAACACCAGCTCCATACTCAATTTTGTGATCATACTTCAAGCCAGGATAAGTTCAATAAACTATCCAAATACATATATTTTGCAAACCAAAGAGAAAAGTGATAATTTTCTTAATCAACAATTGCATAAATTGTAGAAATTTCATTAAAAATAATGTTAATATTCCTAAATTGAACAATTTCTCAGATGACGAATTAGCTGTAATTATAAGGCATTGCAAGCCTGCAATTAGAGCAATAAGAAGATTAGCTTCCTGGCCACCAGAAATAAATAAAAAATATATTCATTAGTGACTACATCTACATGTAAACATCTACTAACATGAAACAAAATAAAGGCAAATAAAAATATAACAAGCTTGATGCATGCATCTCAAACTAAAAAACCTAAAACCTCTAAGTGAAAATGAATGACTTTATGTGATGAACGAACTACTTCCAAAATATAGGTTTGCTTATAACCCTCGCTATCTATAAAAGAACAGGGTCAAAATAAACACCAGTATTGTGCAGCGAAATGATGCCAAGAGGTACAGAAATACAAATTTGATATACCAAAATGTAACACCAAATGCTACATGTAACTTACACAAGCTAAGTAAAATATCAAGTAATCATTCCTCAACACATGAAAATTGAAATGTTATGGACGTGATGGTTTTGTTTTGGTGTATTGTCACTCACTGCCATCAATCATATTTTAATTCTTAGATATTTTTTGAAAGAAAGAACTTGAATGCGGGATTTAAGTATCAGAAAATAATTGTATACATATTTTCAATTTTGGTTCCAAACATTCATGTTGACAGTAAATATTAGTCATTTTAGTAATAGCAGACTAAAGAACTGAATGGTTACTTTAGATATAATCAAAAGTGTTATCATTTTTGAACAATTAACAAGTAATCAAGAATACAATTTGAATTATTTTTCAAGCAGGATGAATTGCATGCAAGCTGTAAGCACGATAAATAACAGAAATGACACATGCATATGACTGAGCAACTAATAAGAGATGATTTGAACATGAATTAAAGAAGGAGTTAATGTAAATAACAATTAACAGATGAATTAGTTTTAAAGTACTACTAGCTGGTTATTATTAGTATGAGTGAACTATGAACAATTGAACATGCAGCTGCAATTAAATTATAATGTACGATTCATAACATGTTTTAAATATTTCAATGTCTGCTTAATTATAAATTACCCCTACTATCCTTAAGACATGATATACATTCTTAAAAAGGAAATTAATAGGGGGAATTACTTTAGTTAATCAAAATGGAACTAGATTAGGTCAAATATTATATTTAAGGTAAACTTGTGAATTGTGTTATGGACAGATTTAAAATAGTAAGGATTGCCAATATGGCTGTGACATTGTCACTCACTTTGAGAAAATTGAGGGTAATTGGATTATTGACATAGTACTCAAAGTCTGTTGTCCTTTGCTTGGTGTTTTATATCCCATTCTGTATCTTGTGTGTAGTGGGGTACTGACTGACTGGGAGCCTTGGCTCTCCCGGGCTTGGCTCTAACATCGGTACAATGTCAACCAAAGTCCATAATAGACCAACATGTATCTTGATCATGGGCCAATATAATGCCTCACAATGCATTTGACTTTAAATCATAGACTCATTATATGTTTATTTATTCAGCATATTTAACCAATGCTTACCAGCACAGGAGAACCTCTGGGAGCAAGCCAGCACAAGGACATTGCAACGTTTGAAATATTGCACGTTACGGCAGGTATGCCGTATAGCTTGTGTGCATCTGATCACAGGTACATTGTACATGATTTTCTACTTGGCAAGGAGACCATTACCCTCAATTTTCTCTATCTAATATTCTAATTTCTATTTTAATCTACTGATTACAAAATGTAATAAAACGATTGGTGAACAGGTGATTCTAAAGTGTAACATGAGCAGTGAACTGGTACATAGGTGACACATGATAGCAACTTACCACTTCATACTGTGACAAATGAACATCAGGCTATAAATAATATAAATCATTTGGATCAAATATTTGGATTCAGCATAAACTAGAAGGCTATATATTTGTACACAAATACGGCTATACCCGCATGTTATCGGTGTACCCAAACTTAGAGTCCTTATTTGCTGAGGACTTAAAATAAAGAAATTGTATGTGTAAAAAGTGAAAGGCTAAGTTTAATTGAATGTAGGTTGCACTGTCGTAGCACTTAAAATAAAGAAATTGTAAAAAGTCCCCTCCTGCAGGGGAGTCGTCTCTCTTACTCTCCATAGGTTGCTGTTGTCAGTCTCTCTTACTCACAGTGAGGCTATGCAATATGATTCAGGGGAAACTATTCCAGAGGTAGTATGTAAATTAAATGGAACAGCCATTTCAGAGGGAGTATGTAAATTAAACGGAACAGCCTTTTGGGGCCATTTCAGAGGGAGTATGTAAATTAAATGGAACAGCCAATGGGTATGTAATTTAACTGGAACAGCCTTAACGCTGTTTAGTCCCTACGTGTGTGGGGTGGATGGATGCGTGCGTGGGTGTTAGTAACAATATAATTCTCAGGTGCTATCTGTGTACAAATTGCTGAGGACTTAAAATATAGAAATTGTAAAAAGTCGCCCAATTGGGTGGAAAATGTGTAAAAATTGAAAGTCCAAGTCACAAGCTTTAATTTAATGCAAGTTGCACTCTCGTAGCACTGAAAATAAAGAACTTGTAAAAAGTCCCCTGCCAGGGGAGTTGTCTCTCCATAGATTGCTGTTGTCAGTCTCTCTTATTCACAGTGAGGCTATGCAATATGATTAGGAGAAAACTATTCCAGAGGGAGTATGTAAATTAAATGGAACAGCCATTTTAGAGGGAGTATGTAAATTAAATAGAACAGCCAATGGGTATATAATTTAACTGGAACAGCCTTAACGCTTCACGCTGGTATTTCCAATTATTATATTAATATAATTATAATACGGATATGTCTGTTTAGTCCTACGTGTGTAGGGTGGGGAGGGGGTATGTGGGTGTTAATAACAATATAATTCTCAGGTGCTACTGTGTACAAATTCTGAGCCCGGAAGCTGCTTTATTTGATGAGAAACGACCGGCCCTTTGTTTTAACATTTGGGGCCATGGGGCCCATAATATTTGACTTATGAGGCCCATGGACATATGTTGAAGTTTAATTTTCTAGTGCTATCAGTAGACTCAAGCTGGGCACTGTAGCTGCTTTATTTACTGAGTAACGGCCGGCCATATGTTTTAGCGTTTGGGGCCCTGGGGCCCATATAATGTAATATATGGGGCTCACATGTACATATAACAATGTGATTTTCAGGTGCAATCTGTGTACTAACTCTGAGCCCTAAAGCTGCTTTATTTACAGAGTAACGACCAGCCCCTATGTTTTAGCGTTTGGGGCCCAGGGGCCCATATTATGTGACATATGGGGTACATATATACATATGACAATATAATACTGAAAACCTATCTGTGTACCAAATCTGAGCCCTGTAGCTACTTTATTTGCTGAGAAACGGCCGGCCCTTTGTTTTAACATTTGGGCCCCTGGGGCCTCTAGCCTTGTACATCTGGGGCCAAAATGGGCAAAAGGCACATCTACAATTTAGGGCTTATACATGTGCAACATATGAGCCCTAGTGCCCTTGTAGCTATAGAGCTAGGCTTGTCAATCTGTTGCCCCATATTTTTAACATTTGGGGCCCTGGGGCCCATAATATATAACATATAGGGGCTCATGTATACTTGTATTTATAGAGTACCCTTGGGGCTATCAGTGTACCAACTTATGGCCCTGAGGCTGCTTCATCTGATGAGAATCGGCATGGTTTGTGTTTTTACATTTGGGCCCCTGGGGCCGTGACCTTGACCTCTGGGGCCGAGATGGGCAAAAGGCACATCTCACGGGTAGGGCCCATAAGTGTACCACATATGGGCCCTGGGGCCCTTGTAGTTTTAGCGCTAGCCTTGACAGAATGATGTGTTTGATAGGAGAAGAAGGAGGAGGAGGAGGAGGAGGAGAAGAAGAAACCACAGGATGGCAATATACCCGTCCATGCTTCGCATGCGGGTATAAAAAGTAAATGAATGAATGTCAGCGATGTTTTGTGGTGTCATCTGCCATATCTACATTTTTTTTACGTCCACGAGGCCAACATATTTTACCAGGCAATGGTCACTCTGGTCCAATATGAAAAGAAAAATGTTTCGCTAAAAAGCATATGTAGTGAAGCAAGAATTCTCTGAAAAGTAAACATCTGCATGTGATACATGTACATGCAATTTTTTGAATGGCACTTAGTTTGAGAAATGTGGGGAACTACATCATGTTCTCAAATAAATTGTTATCGAAAGTGGTACAATCTTGAAATCATATTCCTTCGATTTACCACTGATTCCGTAAACTGGGGTGACACTTGTGCTCACGACTGTGCTATCCTTAACCCTAAGGGCTCATATCGAAATACCTTACCACGTTTTCACACAGAAAGAAGGCAGGATTCCCCCTCCTTATTCCTTCCTTCTTTCCCTTAATCCCTTCCCGTTGCCAAAAAGCCCCTGGGGCGTTTGAGTTAAGAAAACAAATCGGTTCAGCATCCTTGGTAATGTCACAAGCTATCAGTAATATTACAGATCAATTTTATATCAAGTTACTTATACTGTACAATGGATTTCCCATACGACTTACCACAGATGAAATATTCCTCCTTTGGGATTGGTTAGTCACATGGTATGAAGAACTAGCAATTCTAAGCTGCAAACAATATAAACAAAAACAGGCATTTTTCACATTATGAATGAATAAGAAGCAGGGATATTGTTTTCTTAGTATGTAGATCTAATAATGCACTAATTGAACTTGATTTAAATGTAAATACATGTACCTGTAGCCAGGATTTGAAAGGTTGTTCCTGCTGAAAATCTCCAAACATTGGGATGTCGATTATCAAGTCCAAGCAGACATACTACACTTGCAAATTCAGGGTGTTTGGTACCCACACATTGGCACTTTTTAAGCTGAACATTAATGATCACTTTGCATATTGAAAACACTAAAAAAAATTTTTTGGTAAGTAGTCAACCATGAATGATCCTAGCATTTAGCTCTAGGTCCAGGGACACTCCGAAACCCAAAAAATAAATAACTATCGGTACCGTAATAATAAGATTTTTGTTGTTGCAATTTCCTGCCCGGGTAATGTAATCTCGGGCGGGCATCAGCGACCCCACCCGAAAATCCACGGCTTAGTATAGGTTCTCTGTACCAAAACTGCTCCATTGACACTGTACATAATTTTGATCGGCAGTCTGGGCATGCACATTTTGAAATTTGCATAGCCTAAGCTAATGAGCTTCACCCACATGCAGAATGGCACACAGAATACGGTTTTCAAAAATACCATTGAATTATCCTCCACAACAATTTGATCCTTGCATATCGATCGTGCTGTATCACTTCCTGGCAGTGTTGCCAGCTGAATATTTGTGTACTGTCAAAGATGGCTGTGTTTTTAGATCATAGTCTCATGATGATAGCAGCTTTTCTATGTGGAACTGCTGTCAAAATCCCTCTAAAATGTGCGATTGTCTCATCACCAAAAAAAAATCATATATTTGGGTCAAGTGAAGTATTGACAACATATTTATGTAGGTTTCCTTGACCAATCTTTTCTTTTAAATTTCTATGTAAGTATGTTGTGTTTGGGCCCCAGTTTAGGCCAATTTGGCTGACTAGCAAATGTGTTAACAGGGAATAAATAAAGATTGGGAAGTGTCACTCTATATAAAAAGTAATACAACTATGGAAGCCGCCATTACCTTGGTCCTTGCCATCGCGTAGGCCTGGAACACTACTGCGATTTCTACCGGCTGCATCGCGCCCATGGTCCGCGTTGCAGTAATGAAAATAACCCGTAAAATCGCGGCTTGCTGCATCCACGGTTAGACTTTTTCAAGCCTGCTACAGTGCATTTTTTTTCAAATGTTGAACAGCTATTTTAAATATTTTAATGACATATTTTTATTGATTTAATACATCCAAACGACCAACAATCCCGCTATCCTGGCCAAGATATACAAGAAAATACTGTTTCAAACACAAAAATTAACCCTAATTTACACGCCTACACGTAAGATTTGACAATAGTCTATTTAGATCATCGTTGTCAAGCTCGAGGTGATTGACCCCCAATGATTGACAGTTGGGAACGCGTAACTGTACGCGTAGGTAGCGGGGGTGCTAACAGTCGCGCTGTTAGCACCCTATGAATGGCGGCCCCATACGTGTGTCAAATTTTGGTGGTTCGCGGCAGCTTCTGTACAGCATACCGTAGCGTGCAAATTTGGCCAAATTTGGAGAATCGGTGAATCACTGTCAACCCCCTGGTGTTAACTAAGGTTTGATACATGTACCTACACAAAACTCATTTCTGATTCTGTTCAAAATTAAACTTAAAAATTTTAAGTTAAATGCTTAAAAATGAAAGTCATTCAAATTGTTATTTGAATTAAAATGCAAAAATTTGGCAAAAAACGAAGAACATCTAGGTTAGGTACCAACATCTGAATTTTGATGATTTTTACGATTGTCTGGATGAGCAAAGCACTGACTAGACGTTCGCCTTTCGTATCTCTTTCCTTGTTGGAAAGGTATAACGTTGAGGAGATAGGAACATGTACCGTCATCCGGGACCTACTCTGCCATGTTTGGCTGAGTAACGGTACATGAACACGGTCTTTTGTGCCTATGTAAATTAGTCATTGTGTAAAGCTGTGTTTATACCCATGGGTTGCTCATCATCAGACTGAATCCTTGTCGTTAACTGCACAATGTGTGCAATTCTAGAGAACGTTGACCGACAGAGGGTGTCAATGATAGCCTACGTGTCGCTTTTGAAAAACAGCGAATCATGCGCATGCTCAGCAGGCAAATATGACGGCGATTTAGTACACTGGTCATGTGTGCGATTCAGGTTTCTGCAAAAGCGATTAAAGTATAAATGCATCTTTTAAATGACCGGCGATTGTGTGTTCTCAAGTGGGTTTTATCATGTTAATTAGTGACCTGACACACATTTGTATTGGTTCGATCAAGCATTGAAATAATTTCATTTTTTGTACTGGATCGTTCAAGTATGTCCAACAAATTTTTCAATGTAAGTGCCTCTGGCCCTAGTGGAAGTAAAAACGGATACTATGGCCAGAACTTCTAGGGCTAGCACTGACTGAATCATGTGAATGGGCCTTTAGTTTTAATTAACGTTTGTCATGTTTGCAACTAGTGCCGTACTATTACGCTGACTTTCGTATTCGGCGAGGAGGAGCGATTTCGACCTCCTGGTTTGTTTACAAACAGAGAGTAGACAAAAACCGTTCCGCTTGTCCAAACACTCAAGTATCAGAAGGATGGTCCACAATAGCGTGATTCACGTAACCTGAATAGGGATTAAAAAGCTGTCACGTAGAACCATGTGCTTCTATTGTCCAATTTGCCATCAAGATTTCATATGGAAACAGTTCAGACCCAGTACAAGATCATGTCAGAAATTAATATTTTGTTCTGGGTCTGATTATTCGGACTATTTGCAACCCCGGTAAGCTTAACATAACAATAACAGTTGAACTAGACATACCTACAAGTACAAGTTCTGACATAAGTCATGCTTTCTGACAGATGGGTTCCGAATACATATAAACATAGTACAAACCTTTGACAAACCATTAAATGCATGATTCAGTCTGAATTTCCCTACATTGCAAACCCCGAAAATTAATTTTCCACAGTGGGTCGCCATTTTGTTTTTTTACAGTGAATGACAGAGGGCGCTGTGTAAATAAAAAAAATCAATTATGGGCGTAGACCACCAAATAACTTTTCTTGTGAAATCGATTTGTGTAATTTCATATCTATTTCAGTCATTGATAGGTTAGCATCTTTCATTTAAATCAGAACATGCCAACCTCATGAAGAACATGGTTCGTAAGGACACCAAATTGTTTCCAGCGGAGTCTCCTGTATTACAGCCATATAGGCCTCGCTCGTCACCAGTGACTTAGTGTAATGCGCCCTTATAGGTACCTGCTGAGCGCCCTCTTTTATTCATATTTTGGTAAGATTGGTGGCGTAAGTTTGAATTTAAAAAGAAAAACCAGGCTTCACTAGGGAAGGCTTCACGTAGCTTTTTCAGGCATAATACATGTAGTCGCCCTAGTCGCAAGGCGAAATGGGAGTTACGTGGATATTTATTGGGAAACAAACTTAATGCTTTAAAAAAAGGACTTCTCTTACGCTACGTTAACAAGATTCTTTATAGACTTTCCACAAGTTTCACCTACCTCACCTCACCTCATCACACTAATTTCACCCACTAACATAGCCTGCATGCCGTTCCCAGGGATTTTGCCGCCCTAGGCGGCAAAGCCTCTCCCTGCCGCCCTACCAAATGCCAAAAATGTGTTAAGGGGGTTACCGCCTTGAAAACTCATCAGATTTGACCTATTTGTATAACTGCCCATGGCCGTTTTCCTTCTTTTCTGTATTTATTATCCCACTTTTTGTTCTTCTTCGGCACTTAGTATTTTGGAGGGACGGGGACACGACTCCCATCGAAATACTTCCGTCCGCCAATTAGAGAGGTTGCCGCCCTTTGAGGCGACCACCTTACCTGGCCTAATGGTCGGAACTGCCCTGCCTCTCAGTATGTGTAAGTGTGTGAACTTGCGGCCCTACTCCAGCATTTTCCATCTGCAGTTTTGGCCCGGAGTTTCGGCCTTGGGCTGTTCTTCCCCAAGTTGTTTCTATGTTATTGTAGGTGATGTTGTCATCTCTCCATTTTCCTCTTCCCTTTTTCCGTCTTGCTTGCCATTTTGTTAGTATCTTGGTCCCGAACTGCTGTCTTGTGTGATATTATATCCGTTTCATTCTTGAAATCTTCTCTATAAGTTAAATGTCTTATTTCGGCGTGTCTCACTTTCTCATACAGTCATCAGAGATGTACATGTAGTTATTTCCTAGACTGTTTTCTCAGGGGCGATATGGAGAAATAATTTTTGCTCAGAATTGAATGTGTCGAGTGCGAAGCGTGAGCTCAAACTATTGAAAGGTCCGTGCGGGCCCGCTTTGACCCCCTCATGGTGAGGCCCATGATACAGGAGTCACCGAGCTAGGGGGGGGGAGCATTTCCAAATCGTCAGTTCCATTAATCCACCGGCGTGTCTAGGATCTTTTCCTGCGGGGGGCTCAGCCCCTTTTTCAGATTTATGCGGGGGCTTTATGGCTAAAATCGCCAAAAAACGGCTGATTTTACATGATTTTTAACAAAGTGCGGGGGGCTTCAGTACCCAAAGCCTCCCCCTGGACACGCTACTGTTTAGAATCTGCCACTAAAAGAATACCGGGGATCGCGAAAAATTTGTCATTTCAATGCTGAAATGGGCCCAATTGAAAATCGGGCTAAGGAAGATGCACATGGCAGCTTTTGGTCAATTTTGTTGTCCAGCGGCGGCGGAAGCATTAAAATTTAGGGAGGTGGACACCAAGCATATTTGGTTCCGGGTTTACTGTGATTTTTTCAATTGTAGACTGATTATAACTTATAAGACTGTGTGTTTTGATACAGGAACGCGCAAAATTGTGCACCTTTACTCTCTTTGTGCCCAAAACACGGTAGTTTTTGGGCCCAACAGGAAGGTGTACATGCAAATGTTGCTTTTTCCTTCTATTATGATTTTTCTGGGGGACGTCCCCGGCTCTTGCAAAAAATTAGGGGGAGGTAGGGGCCTATAATATAGAAATCCAGAAGGGGGTAACTACCAATCCCTCGTTCAGCCGTCAAGAAGGGACCCCGAGTGCATAAGGACTGCACCATCAGGCGTTGGTGTGGTTTGTCGTGATTCATTTGTGTGTCCTTTCTTGACGGACTACCTGTTGGTGACGCGTGTAATCAAAATATAGGCCTACCTTAAATCAGGGAACCCTGGTTTAACCTTACTGGTTAAACGTAACGTAGCCACAAAAATCAAAACTGCCTATCAAAGTGTTCTGAAATACACTGAAATACCTTTTTTGACCCCCTTGCAAACCTGAAACCTTTTTGACCCCCTTCATGGACTTATTATTATTATTTTTCATCTCCCGCTATATTTAGGTCTGTAACCGCCCCTCCGCCTTCAACGCGCCTGGCGTTTTACTCGATTCGGAATTATGCCCAGCCCCGCTCTAACCCATATGCATGCATAAACCCTATAGCCCCGTAACTCGATACCCAACTTAATTTTTTGGAAGTAACTTATAGGTCTAATCAAAATCTATTTTACAACCTGAAGTAGATAATGCTAATAAAAATGATCGCTAAACTCTTAATACATAGCCACCATGCACCCAGGGGGTCTCACCTTTGGTTTGGGTGGGGATGTGTGGTTGGGACTTTGAAAAATTACCCGACTTTAAACCAAATTTGATGAAAAACAGAACCGAAATTATATCAATTTTCGGAACGTTTTCGCGGTAAATGTTGACATAATAATAAACGGTTCCAAAAAAGTAAATCCCCCTAATTTTCTTGTTTTGAAGTTTGGAACATAGACTGATTATAGGTATGCATCAAGTGAGCTGGTTTTTGTTGTTTATCATCTTCATTGCGAAATACAGCCATTTATGAAATTTTCGGCCAAAAAAAAAGTTGCAATTTTTCAATTTGTGTTTGACAAGATAATGACAACTTGATGCATATAACTAATCAGTCTATCTTCCAAACTTTTGAAACAAGAGAATTGATCAAGCCGTTTTTGATTATACCAAAATGTCTTTAGGAGGGGGCTTACTTTTTTGGAACTGTTTATCAATAAGCCAAAATGCACCTGAATCTGCCGCACATCCCTGTAGGCTCATTTCCACTAAGAACCCCTCCCCCGGGCCATGCATCGTACATATAGGGCCTACCAAAGTTCTTAGGGTCTGTGTCTAAACCTGTCTTGTCAAATAGTTTACATTGTATATCGGTCGTTTTCAGAAGAGAAACTATCGGGAACCTAAATGAGCACACTTAGCTACACTTCTACACACGCTCCTCCGTTCATAGATTGGGGGTTGAAAGGTGACCACTTTGCGTTATTTTCATAAGCACTGATCACAGGGCTACTGCAAACATCACAATGGAGTTAAGAACACTACCTGCTGTTTTCTGCGCATTATTTGCTATCAGTTATTTTAAAAATGCCTTCAAAGTTGGTATGTATAAACATTTCTTTGTTTTTGACAATTTTTTTCTGTGTTTTTATACTAGAGTTTTGTATGCTATTTATATCGACACGGTAGGACCATATAGCTCTTCTGAGATTCAGAGTGCATGAGACGACTATTTAAATTGCCACAGGATGATTAAAAAAATGGCAATTTATTTTTAAATCGTTTCCCGTTTCTTGCTATGATTGCCCTCCCCACCTCGACGCAGTTTCATAAAACGTCTTTGTACTGTTTTTCTACGCCTATATTTAGTGCACAGGGTCCTAATAGTTGCAGCGTGCCCAAAATGTGCAAAAAAAACCAAAACGGCCGGTCCTGCAGAAACGGTTGGCCCAATCTATATTACATCATGAGGATAGTGATGCTGAAAGTTTGGACAAAATCACGAAAATGTATGTAAATCATAATTCCACTCAATTATTGAATATTATTCAAATGATGCTTTTGAATTCTTCCCGTTGCCGCTCGGCTTTAGATGATCTGTCTAAAAAAAAAAAACGTGGGTGGATTCTTCACATAGCAAAGCAAATAGTATAAAATACTAGTAGTTTGTATTGTGAATTAGTTCAACGTACTTATAGCTTGAGTATCATCAGGCTATCTACCTATCGTGTTGCACACTTTAGAGAAAAGTTGCAAAGGAAAACAAAAAGCCCCTGTTTTACAGAGGTCACAAGTCACAAATTAGGCATCGCACCTTAATCTTTAAAAACAGGGTGGAACAACACTTTTTAGTCGGGTGCATTTTGACACTTCACTGTTGTCGAGTCGATTGAGAAAGTTTAGAGCCGTAGGGCCCTATATACCTTACAACTTGAACTGCAATCTTATTGGTTTAGCTATTTTCTGTTGTTGAAATTTGTAACCAAACTAGAACTCAAACTACCAAACAAGTTTTGTTTTCTGTTCAATGAGAGCACATCCTCGGTCTGTCATGATGAGACTCAATCACGATTCAAAATTCATGTATCCAACATGATTAACCGGTTATAGAACAATTAAAGAAATGGAGACAATCCTAAATAACATTGGGGAAGTCAAGGCCCTTATATTGTTAAAAATATTACAGTAGTTTCCTCTTTTTCTTGTCTCCAAGATATAAGAAGCAAGGAGAGTCGTATACATTGAGATAATTTGTTCGAGGAATGGTCGTAATTTGCAGCCATAACGTCACATGTATATATAGACATTTTGGAACTTTTATTGTGATCAGGAATCATGACCAACATTATAGTGAACAGACAGACAGCATGGCAATTTGTTAATTAAGTAATTTCCTTTTTTATGCAATCTTTCTCTATAATACACGCGGGTGTTGAAAACATGATAGAAATAAGTTTATATAACATGTGTAGAATATATGCCAATGTCAATGTTGTTTTTGCCAATAGTAGCTGCAACGGAAATAACACAATATCAAGAAATAAAGAATACAAGGGCATGTACCCGGGGCCTGTAAAAGAATATTATTGTGTTTTTGTCCACCGAATTGAGCATTATTTGCATTACTATTGATCATGTTGATCAAAGAAACGGATATGAAACCAACATTTTGCGATACATTAAAAATTCCCACGAGAAAGAAGATATAAAGTGTTTTTTATTTTTCTAGAAAAATGTTTTCAAAGTATACGTGTTTAAACATTTTAGTTCACGGTGATCATGGTGAAGGTGGTGAAGGTCAATATAGACATGATATAATAATCCTACAATTTCATTATGGTTACCAGCATGTTTGCTATTGGGTGACACAAAGTAGGTCGGAGGTGAATTCACCGTAAGCCTGGTAAATTTGAAATTGAATCGTTTGAACTATTTTCACAATATGACTAAAGCAATAATATTTAGATTTCCACCGAAACTGTGGGAAAGGATTATATATAATTTTCATGATTATTGTATGGGCATATGGGCCACCCTAGATCAAACCCCTCAAAAGCATATAAGGCCAGCACCCTATACAATTATATGCTTTTTAAGATCCTAAGGATAAAGTTTCTAATTAGCATTATACCATATGTTGCAGTTTGTTATTTTAAATGCTTGATTTAGTTGTTGAGATCTCCCACTCAAAATTCTGATGCAGCCCACCTTCCAACGTATGGTCACTTTGAATAAATCTAATTTCATTTTTCCTTTTAAAAACAGTTGGAATAATTTAATAAATATTTATTTCATTTTGTTCGACTTGGGTTTGTTTTCTTTCTGGCCACGCATTCTATCACGTCTAGACGGAATGTACGCACGACCCGAGTTTCTTAACTTACGAAAAAGTGAAGTGGAGAAACAGATATTAAGGGCAAATGCTAAATTGAAAAGCCATAAACGTGATAATAATGATGATATATTGGTATATTATGCACATATCTTTGTGAAAAATATGCCAAGCAGTATCATCAGTAGGGATTGTGAATTGATTATGAGCCCCGAGGGAGGATAAAATTTTGGCAAGTCGAAAGGGGGGAGGGCAAGCAATGTTGGCAAACATTTACGGGGCACCTTTACGTTCCAAACAAATTACATAATTGGTGCTTTCAGGAAAAGTGTTTCAGGCCTTATATAATGATAGCTATAGCTATTAATGATACAGGATGATTAACAAATCGAGGTTAAATTTGATTAATTAATGTTATGATAACAGATTATATTGTTAACAAATATCATTGAGCATCACAGGTGGAATTATTCAATCAATTTATGTATAATTTGATGTATTTTCAAATTCATTTTGTTGTCTCTTACACAAATTTACAGATGCGCAGAGAGTAACCCTTGCCGTACAACTTGAAACAATGCAAAGTCAGATAACAGAGCTACGATCCGATGTCGATACATTGATTTCTCAGGTGCAACAACTGCGAGGTGAAGCGGGCTTGGCCACAACACCCGTGCCAGAAATTGAATGTAAGACTTACTAAGTTTCACATAGGGGAAAGAATAACGTCCGTCTCAGAAAATATTTTTGGATACATTTTGGACGGAAAAGTGAAAATGTATGTTATTTTTAATTATAATCAACCATGCGCAAGTTTTGGACCTGTTACTCCGGAGGATGACCTGGATGGTCACGATGCGTTTTAGTTTTACGTATGTGGACGCGGTACGTGTGTAACGACGCATAACGTAACAAAAACGTCGTTACATACGTGAACGCGTAAAGCTGAATGATACTCCATCGATTAGTGCTCGCTTTTTGTTGTGTTGGGTAAAGCGTGTTACCTCATTGGTCAAATACCAATTGCTCGTCGCTCAGCGATGGAGTATAAATTCAGCTTAATGTCACGTTTAGGAGCACTAAAGCCCATTCAGACTCCACATCGCAACAATCAATAATATTTTAAGGTGCATGTTAATGTTAAGCCTGTTCTAAAATCAAATGATGGGTCACCGTTAAAAACATGTAAACGCCATCCAGAGTATACCAGATTTTGATTTCAAACATTTGGCCACAAGAGGGCCGAATGCTGTATCCAAAATTGTTGGTTGACTATACAGCCAATAGTGAATGTTTAAACGTGTGTATAAACGTGCGTATTAACGCACGTTTAAACACTAGGTCCACGTGCCGCGTATGGAACATCGCAATCTCTCTATTTATTCACTTGTACGTGTATCTTCCTCTCATCTTATCACATTGTTTCATTTCAGACGATCCATCTGAGTACATATTCGCACATTGCCGTCTCTTACCCAATGCAGGGATACAGCGTGATTTGTATGAACCGATTGTTGGGGATATAGACTTCAAACAAAAGGTAGAAAATCATGATCAAACATAATACTGTAGTCGCTCGCAACGATCAAACATGTCAAATAACCTGGCCAGATTTTGAACCATTTCGAAACAGATCTCAACACGATTATCAGGGGCGTAGCAAGAGCCTCGGGGGTTCATGGACAGGAAACAGTGCGGGGCCTTTTTAGCAGGGCCGGATTTATAAATCGGGCCAGAGGGGGCCCCAAAATTGCCCTGTGCATGTTCATTTTAGCCCAACAACACCATGTTTTGGACCAACATAATGGTAAGATTGCAAAATTTTGAGCGCTTCGCGCATTCCATACTAGCCTTTCATTTAGTAAAATTCAGCTTCATTTTGGGCTAAAATTGTCTGAAATTTTAAGTTTATTAGAAAGATCGGAACTAAATATGCCTATCTCCCTCTAAATTGCAATGCTAATGCCGCCACTGTCGATCTTATAGTAGACCCCTAATTTGTAAACCAAACTTGGCTTCTTGAGTCCACATGCCTCCCTCACGGTGAGTTTGGGGCCTCTAAATTTTGGCCTGGCCTGGAGGTAAATTCGGCCCTGCCTTTTAGCATCTCCTTAACCAACGCTTATTTCATTTTTTGATTTGTTTGGGGCCCTGAACCCTCGGGGCCCATGGACTTCGTATACCCTATCCCTCCGCTTGCTACGCCCTTGATGATTATAGAAGCGCTTATTGCTCCGCGACGCTGGTGATGCAATATATCGGTTCTCCGCTGCGAGTCTTGCCAATACGATGCGCCGCGTTGCTCTTGCTCGTCCAATTATTCACCTTCAGGGTCGACAATGTCGTTCTAGCCACCATGGGACTTTCACGTCGCTAGGGTGATAATACATTTTCCATTATGCACTGCGTATTTTGATCTCTCCCCCATCAAACGCTGGAGGCGGCGCATCGTATTGTGAATGCAATGCTGCCTTCTACGATTCTTGTTTAATGTAAGAACTAGTCATGCCATGCTATGGCATTTGCAACTTATGTGGTTTGTGGCAATAATTTGATTAACTATATATTTTCTATGTTATCATCGACAGGCTTCTGGTGGTCCACTGTCTGTTAAATTGAACCTTTATGGTTTTGAAACGCCAAACTCTCTTCATGGCATGCATGTTCATTCATACGGAGATTTAAGAAGAGGATGCGCTTCGAGTGGCGGGCATTATAAACCTAGAGGATACGATCATGGAGGACCTGATGACCAAATAAGGTAGGACAGCCACGGTACAGGCAAATAAGCTTGGTTAAAATTGAATTTATGAGGAAGACAGACAAAAAATAATGTATGCACCTAACATAATATAGTTGAAGGACCCTTTTTTGACCAATTCTAGTCAGAATCTAGTCAAATATTGCCTATTGTCTAGGCTATTATAGTCTAGTGTCTAGACTAGATTAAAGATCTGCGATTGCAAAACTAATCTACCCCAAAATCAAAATCAAAACCGATCCATTATATGAATTCAAACTGAAGTTTATTTTATTGTCTTCATCTGGCCTATTGGTTGAGACTAGGCCAGTCTAAACGAGTCTCAACCACTAAGTCAGATGAAGACAATAAAATACACTTCAGTCTGAATTCATATCATTGATCGCTTTTGATTTTGGGTTGGTTTGGGTTTTTTCGCAGATCTTTAATAGTCCACAAAATGTCACATGCCTTTACAAAATGGTCACCAAATGGTTTTATTGCTTTCTGCATGGGTATCAGGAAAATGGTGGTGGGAGAATGATTTATGGATGTGCCGGGTTGAAGAAATTACAAGCCTTAGAACTTAGAAGACAAAATGTACTTTAATGTCAGGAAGACTCAGGAGAAAGAATTGTAACGTGGCTACTACATAAGTCACTTGATGACCTTGAATCGCACTAAAACATTGTCTTGTGTGTTCATTACGTGTTTAAATGACCCTCTGTCATTTATGGACTAACCATGTGACCCTATTATTGCAGCTGAAGTTCCTAAGTCCCCACACCCTTGCAAGACGTCGACCATCTGTAACCGTTATTTTCGTCCAAACACTACTTCCGTGTAACCTTCTTCAGTAATCATTTTCCTGGTACAAGTTACAGGAAGTAATTAAACCCATTGACGACCACTCTAAAGGCAACCGGACATTCTTTGCGCCAGAGTTCCATTATTCCGTCATTGTAAGCATTGGAATGCGCGCATGATGTACCCACGTGTGATACATGCCATCTCATTGAATAACTGGATCTTAGCTTAGATGCAAAGAACATTCCATCTATTCCATCTATAGTACGTATTATCTGAAATCGGCTGGATATTAGAACTTATCAGTTCGCCAAATTCTTCATTTTTCAGCAATGTTGCAATACTTTTGGCTAGTGTATGTACAAGAAATCCTTTATGTAAATCGTAGGTAACTCGTAAGAAGGAGTGCGTCTACATACATGGGCACTACATCTAGGCGCTTACTTTCGAAGGTATCGTATCTAAGTTACCTATAAACACAACTACTGTTTTCACCTCCTGAATTAGCTAATCTACGTAGGAATAAAAACTTTCCAAACAATTCACTGAAGTTACATTCGCGATCATGGCGATGATTCGCGGTGGAAAAGTTAACCTTCAGGTCTTCGTCTTACCGTATCCACAAACGCTAGATATTGTGTTTCAGCCTGCACAATTCTTAGCAATATTATTGTTCTCTACAAGGTCCTCAGCTTTGTATTCTAGCTCAAATAGAGGACATCTGAATATGTGCTCCATAGGCTGTGGTTCGATGCCGCATACGCAGGTCACATCTTCGGTATTACGATATCCCTCTTTTTGAGATTTACTTCACTTCACTTCACTTCGACCAGTACCCCCATTCAGGTGGTCCAGGGAAGTTCTTCTTTGGCATAGCCGTGGAATCAATTAACCACACTGAAATTGCAGACAATGTGGGATCACACATCGGGGAAATATACCACTCTTGGACGTACAATAAAGCAGCAGGACTATTAGATAATCAACGGTGTTACACGACGCCACCAGAATCGTACAACTAACATAAACGATTTAGACAGGGTTTTCAACTCGGAAAATAATGGTGCAGAAAACCTATCCCATTATATTGTTTCTCGTGGAAAATTATGCCTTTATTTACTGACATTTTATTTTGTTAAATTATAGGCATATCGGTGACTTTGGCAACATTCAGGCTGACGAAACGGGATCAATTAGCAGTGAAATTACGGATAATGTGGCAACACTCATCGGGAAATATTCCGTTCTTGGACGCACAATGTTGGTAAGCAATAGCAAGGAATTGCCCAACCGAATAATTGATTATTATAGTGTTCTCTGCTTCTCTATATTATTCGGTATTGCCAAAAGGAAGTAAACAAACATAATTTCCAATTTAAAAATAGTAGCATTAATTGCAAAATAGGAAAACATATGACTAGTACAATTACCATGATTATGCAGAAGCTTTAAGTGCCTGGGGTAACAAAGAATTGTTTATAGGATCATTCTGTGTTCATTTAAGTGTCTAAATAACCAAGCTCCTTTCAGGACGCTGCTTCTGGCGGATACAGGCACAGACTTCGTACTTCTTCTGATGCAACAAGGCTCGCTGTACCTCGATCTAGAAAACGAGTTGAAGACAGGTTCTTTATTGTTATTGCACCTCAGCTTTGGAATAATCTTCCTGTTGCCATCAGGAATCGGCGTCTGTGTCTGTATTGTATTAAAAAACAACGTGTGAATTTCTGTGAAAACACATCTGTACCGGAGTTAATTTTTCTGCATATCCTTTCTCCCTGTATCTTTGTTCCCTGTGTCTTGCTGTGTTTTGATGCTTGTTTTTGTATAAAGGCGCTGTGTACTCCGTAAGGCGCCTTATAAATACTGTATAATAATCTTTGTATGAGAATTCTAATTATCTAATAATTGAAACCCAGGTTGAACATCTTAACCATTTAACGACAAAGGCATCTCTTTTGAAATATTTTTCAGATACATGCCGGTCCTGATGACTTAGGCCGGGGAGGAGATGCTGGAAGCAGAAGAAGTGGTAATGCTGGGGTACAACTTGGCTGCTGTGTTATCGGTCTTAGCGATGGATCAGCTTGGGAACAGAAATAATGGTTTAAAACAGGGTCTATATCGGAGTAGACTATCATGGTTGTCAGGGTTATCTCACATAGATGATAGGCCTGTTGTCCACAAAGACTGCTGAGATAGTTTTGAAACAGACCCTATCACTACTTGCACGAAAATGATAATAAAAGAAAAGCCATTTTCCCCTTCTTTCCTCTCTGTTCCTGGCAGTGGTTATGGTTACCGTTACATGATATAGATGCCGCTAATGTTGGAAGCATGATGTTAAAATCCCGGATTGTCAAAAAAGGAGTTTTGAATAACTACTCTCTAAACGAAAAATAATGAAATTTCACACTTTTGAGAGTGGATTACTGTCCACATTCACTCTTTTCATAGTGACTTTCATTCTTTTTTCATTCTATTTCCACTCCTTTATTTCCTTACATTGGCACGATTGGAGTAATCACGATAGGTATTCTTTTAAAATGAAATTCTCATTCTTTCTTTTCACTCTTTTAGATTACTAGATTAAATTTCAATATCCAAATTAGGTGTAAGTGCTCTTGTTCATTGCTTCCCCTATTGTATTGATAATATACACGAGTTAAAAAGTAACAAATTAACCAAAATGAATTCAGAGATTTTTTCATCGTTTGCTTTAAAGTGGTATTTATTTTGCTACAACATAAAGTATGATGTCAGATATCCTCAATACTGAGGCTTTACATACAAACACTACCATCTTTTTTATTACAGCCAAACTGTCCATCCAAACGTCCAGTATAACCTACAAATAAACATGGGAATTTTGTACAGCTCCCATGCTTAGACAGATACGACAGTGTCCTATCGTATTATAGACAACATTGTTCACATGGGATGATGTAATTTACATCATAAGACCCATTTTATTGCATGCAACACTACAATCGGGGACTGAATTAAGAAGACTAGTTTGCGTCTGACGATCAACTCACCACAGCCCGTGATTGGTTTCTTAGCAGCGCGTAAAAGGAAAGTTTATTCATCTGGTGCCTTTATCGGAGAAAAGGAATAGCAGAAAATGGCGAAAATTACAGTAGCCTACTTTTACAAGGTAAACAGTAACTTTTCTAGGCATTGTTGACATGGTGCCTTCAGGAAAAATGGTTTCCAATTGCTAAGACCTAACTTTTGAGACGGCTTGAACGTTCGAAGATACAAAATTAACTATATGGCACGCTGTTTTACCGCTGCGTTCAGAAATTTCAATCATCATGAAAAATCGTAATCAAATCGTTTGATTGTCAGACGCAAACTAGTATTTTTAATTTAGCCTGCGATTACTATTGGGTGTTTGTTTTTTAGTCAAGGCCTTCAATAACCCGTGCATTATAACGAATGCCAAATCTGGCTGGCGTCAGGGCGTCATAGCTTGTCTTGGTCTCAGTGGCGTAACCAGTGGGGGCCGGGGGCAAGCTGCCCCCCCGGACACAAAAAAACTGGGAAGAAGAGCAAAAATTGGGAAGGGGAAAAGGGGGGAAGGACCCTGGACCCCACCCGTTTATCACTTCGCGGCAAGCCGCTCGCGATGCGCACATAAATAATACAACTTTTGGTCAAAAATTGGAAAATTTTTCAATCTTGCCCCCCGGAAGTTCAGGTCTGGTTACGCCCCTGCTTGGTCTGCGAGGTTTTAATCTCTCCTCTATAACGACGTCATCGCTACTAAATTTATATCAGCGTAAAACTAAAGGGAACACATTCTAAAATTTGCATGGAATCATGATCCCTTGATTGTAAATGACCATCTGTGCGTGAGACTACCTATTCCTTGGCGCACTCTTTGACTCAGTATCTCCCAGGTAGAATCAACATTTGGCAGCTAAAATCTGCAGTCCATAATGACGAAAGGAACTTGATCTTGAAGTTATTATTTTGTGTGTGTGTCAAAAAACATCCACTTCCGCTACGATATCCCCGTCATACACATGGCAAATGTGATGGCCTTGTATTGTATTTGACCATTTGTGTTTGACTGGCCGTTGAGGGCATTGAATGTCTGTGCATCCAGGCGGCATAGGACACGCAACACGGACGTACGAGGCTGGCGAAGATACAGGGCTGACAGCCCCATTCACAATACACGGTTAGCGATTATAAATGGACAATTAACATACTTGCAGTGGGGTACTTTGCAGAACCCCAACGGTTTTAGAGTAAGATAATTTTGCTTTGACACCACATAACAAATTTAGAATTGTTTGTGAAGATTCATGATTATGTGTTAATCCAATGGCGACGTCAAAAATAGCGATATCGCATCCACCATCATCTGTGTGCATCAGTATCAGTACCTGTTTCTTAGCAAAAGTCCATAAGCATTATAAGTAGGTATTTAGCCACACATTCAGAATGGTCGGTTCCCAGGAAAATGGTCAGTTACATTAGTAGGTGTAAATTTCACCTTGAGCACAGGGATGGTCTTCCAATTAGGTCTAGGGTCCATCTGATTAGTCAAAGCAATAGGCCTTACATTTACCGTATGTAGAACCTCATCTGGTCAGGTAGACCGTGAAGTCATGGATAATCATCTACTGCATCGTCTTTGACGCTAAGATCGTCTCGCCTGAACACGAAGACAAGATAGTCCTGCCATCGAATCGATTTACTGTGAATTTTCATTCGCAAACCATGAAATGTTCTCTGCCCAGCAAACACAAAACGTTTTCGACATCATTCGCAAAAGGTTATAAAAGGTTGTCAGAAAACGTTTAAATGTCGGGTTATATAAAGGGTATATTAAGAGTATAAAACGTTTTCATAACCTTAAAAACATTTTTGATAATCTACTGCTCAGCAAACAGAAATGTTTTACAGAAAACGTTTAAATGTCGGGTTATATAAAGGGTATAAAAACGTATTAATAACATTCCAAAAACTTTCTTGAAAACTTGATACAAAACATTCTAAACAGAATGTTATTTTGGGGTTGAAAAAATATTTTGCGAAACATGTTTGCCCAAAATATTTTCAATAACGTTTTAAAAACGTTTTCATGACCTTTATATAACCCGACATTCAAATGTTATTAAAATGTTTTGAAAAAAACATTTTAAGAACATTTCTGTGTTTGCTGGGTTCAAATATTTTAACACAATGTTATTTAAGTATTGACACAATATTTGGCAAAAATGTTTGCAAAAATAGTTTACAATAACATTTTTTTTAAACATTTACAAATATTGTTGTAGTGTGTTTTCATACAAAACGTTTTAAAACGTTATCATGACCTTTATATAACCCGACATTTTAATGTTATTAAAACGTTTTTACCTGAACCAAAAGCCAAAATATAACTTATTTAAAATGTTTTAAAAACGTTTTTGTGTTTGCTGGGAGCCTCCGGACAAGTATGACGTTGAGACCAGGGCTTGTAACCAAGTTAATAGACTCATTCAATGTCAGTGTTGCAGATATTATTAGATACATCACAACGGTGAATATATGTACGGTACGGTATTTATTTAATTAAACTTCAATGTGAATCTAATAAGCAGTTTTTACCATAACATTTCTTGTAAACTATATTTGTTTTACAATAACTGAGTGTAGTTACTGTATATTGTAAAAGTTCTATAAAACTACAATCCAGATGACCGTCCATGTCTTCACGGTCTATGGTTAGCATCTCACCTCTACATCTGGGTTTTTTTTTTTAATGGTTTTAAAGTAATTACATGAGAACGCAGACGGAACCAGTGGCGGTCAATTAACATCATGCGGTCGTGGTTATGTAAATCGTGTGCCGGTTGTTAGTCTGGTCAATAACTCCTTATTTTCACCATGATCGCACACATCTGGATAACAGCAAGATATTTGGCATGAACCTTCCTTCAAGCTTTTAAGGAGTTAATTCTTCCTATGGTCACAATGAAGTCAAACGTCAGGTGTGTCTTAGATGCTTTGATTGTACGATATGAGCCCAAATATAGATCAAAAGTCAGCAAGCTTTTTTACAGGGGTCAAATTGTGAACATTATCCGGTTCAATGTAAATGGTCTCAAATTGTCTATCCTGACGTATAGATTAAAATGGTATAGTTTGCCACATGTACGATGTTGGGTTTAGCGGGGTGAAGGTCAACCACCATACAATTTAGGCTTTGATCCTATAGCTTTAGGCTCTGTGACCAGATTTCTTTCAGAGCTATCAAATATTTCAAGAACAGCGGCAACCTGTTTTGAACTCTTTCCAGAGGCACCAACCATTTTCTAGTCTGTCTGTTTGAAACGTTCTTTCCAGAGCCACCGAATCTTCAGTGTAGGAAAAGCATACCGTTATGCAATAGACTGAAACTTGATCCAGTCTGCATGTGTTGGCTTCAATTATTGTTAATTAGTATTTTTCATTATCAGCCTATAAGTTGAAATCAAGGTTCTTGTTTGGTTATAGAGGTTGTGTATATGACGCACGTGATATGACGTATCATACCGTAAATATGGCGGACTACTCAAATGCATTCAACAAAATGATTGCAATCTACCGCGACAGTTCGTCTTACACACATAAGAAATGCACTACGATCAAATATGTTGATTACAACATTTGATTGAATGGACTGCACTGCGCCATGATTACGGTGAAGGACACCGTTCAAATCCTTTGTTTGGAACCAATCGATAAAAGCATGCAGGGCCTCTATACCCTTTTAGTTGGATCGATTAGTTTCGAGATCGATCTTTGTCAGCGAATGCATTTTTCAATTATCATTATAGCAAACTTATTCAGTAATATCACAATATCTTTTATACAGACAGCTTAAAATTAACAACTTCAAGGTCAAGGCTTCATTTTTGCCAGCGAAGTGTTATGTGTAATCCGATTATCACTGTGTCAACTGGATCACGCTTTTGAGTTCTGCACCACGATCGAAATGATCGCAACACAAAGTCTATAGCATGTACTATCGAGTCCAAAAGGTGTGTGATCCGGTTACCAAGGAGTTAAGTAACCACTTCGTTGGCGAAAAAATTGCCATGAACCGATCAAGATCCAAGCATCACGCTTGTCACTTGAAGAAATATATAATATAATATATATCTTAATTATAGTATATACAGGTATACATTAAATATACAAAGCATTTACATGAAATATCCACCTAGAATCAAAATTAAAATTGATTTTAACGTAAATAAAGAGATAATTATGAAAGTCCTTTCATTTAAACACAAACATGACGTGGATTACAGACTACACAATACATGTACATTATATCAAACATTCTCACAAGTGGTTTTGCGATGCGTTTTATTAACATCACCCAGAAGACAAAATTATAATTTTTACACCCTGATCTTGAAAATAAAAAAAAATAAAAAGCGAACTACTGTGCAGCTTCGCTTCACGGATGTCAATGTGCAAAGAACCAACGTGAATTCTTTGAGTCATCTGATCGAAAACACGTGCTTCAGGCATCGCTGGTAACATTTCACAAATTCTTTACCACGAAATCTTATGAATAATTTCAAGTAATGAACATACAGTAGTCATTTTTTTTATCTTATAGAATCTGCGACCACTACGTGACAATCCTAAGTGATTACTTCAGCCATAATGATCAATTGAGCATTCGTGTGTCACCGGAACCATTTTGATCCTTAGAAGCGAACATTATATTACATGAACACTTATTAACATAATTCATTCAAGTTTGAATTTGATTCCCAAGGACACAATCTAGGACCAATATGGCAATCATCAAAACGTATTTTGCTGAAACCACTATGGCCGTGTTATGATCGTCATAACGGATGTCAGGAAGAAAAGGCGTCTTTTGCTTGATTGTTTTATTACTTTCATACGACAAAACGTCTGCCCGCGCTTGTTAATACATGCATCGAAATTGTTTAGAGCGCGCATCAAAACTCAATTTGTGAAATAAGTACCATGATCAAAATAATTATATGAACGAACGGCAACCCAGAATGAATTGAAAATATGTGATGGTGAGTTGATATCAATAAGTTGTCTCTGAATTTGCACACGTATTAATTTTGTGGAGATAATTCGGGATGGTTTTGATCGTTTATTATGGTAATCGCAGTCTACTGGTCACCAGCATGCATGTAGGCTACATGATATAAATCTCATTCGTTTTTTAACACACTTGTCTCAATCGCCAAGAGTTGGACAGGTATGACGATAAAAAGGATGATGACCTTCAAGGACCAAAATGTAAAAGGTTCCGAAAAGAGCTGTGCATAATCTAAACAGACAATGCTATGAAACCATTTTTGGGAAAATGTCAAAAGATAAGAATATTATTGTTGGTATTCAACAACTTTGCAGGATTGCCAGGTAGTAGTTTGAGACCGGTAAGTAACTGCAGATTATGCACAAGAAGGTAACATAAATCAAAGATCTAACCTAAATTTGTTTGCTACCATGGTTAACTTTCCTGGGCGAACTGTTAAAATATGGTATCATATGCGAATAAACAGTATACATACAATAAAAGCAGAAATTATTAATCAATTATCAACAATAATTATATTCTCTAATAACGCCTTTTAATGATCGAAACATAAATCTTCAAGTACTGTTCCGTTCATCAAAATAATGCTGATATTAGCTTATTTACCAGGGAACGTAATATCAAAATATCAAAAGGCCTCAGCTTATGGTTACACTTAAAAGATATCTAGATACTATCATGTCAGATAAAAGATCTGACATTTCGAAAGTATTATACGGTTCATTATTGCGGACAAATCTATTTCGACAGAATTTTGAATTATACGGAATAGTTTGAATATTAAAATTGCCAATTGTTTTATCACAACAAAAAAATACACAAGAGTTTATCAAAAGAATACATTAATACATCATGTTTCATAATTTTGTATCTCCTTAGTATACATGTTATATTACAAAACGGGTCACTGTTAGGTTTTTTTTTGTATTCGAGCCCATTATAGTACTGAAATATGAAGAATTCATGTAAGAAATAAAAGGTAATACCCTAACCTTTACACACAAAATGTATCCGAGGTAGTACAAACGTAAATGTATAAGGCGCATCCAAACTCATTATGTAAACATTTTTACTGCCGAAGACACATTATTTGGGTGTAAAGGATAAGACAGCAACCTTAATTGCTATTCTTTTACTGAAAAAATAGTGCAATTTAAGTATCACTTTTTGCCCCAATTCAGAGCACATAAATTTAAATAAAGTGCTTGCACGTGACGCGTTGTTGACAAATCACATGCAGTGCGTGATTTTCAATAATGGGTCGTGAGAATAGAATTGTATATTTTACAAAGTACTGAAAATATCAAATTAAAACGAAGACAGAATTAAGTTAAAACAAGCAAGTAAAATAACAATACATACATCTAAAATGTTTACCTGAGACAAAAAAATACTTACAATAACATCAAACATTAAAAACAAAATAATAATAAACTTGCCACAATAACTTCCGAACATGTATTTACGTGTATCTTCTTAAATTAAACATTCTTCAGTCTTTTAAATACGTTACACCACAAAATGTCATGTGTTCAAATAATTATTTGTGCACTTAGTAGAAAACGCTTTAACATTAATATCAACACACTGTCCAGCAATATTTGGGATATGTATCAAATCAGCCTAGAATGTAATCGTATTTTTGTGGCGCATTTTCACATCAAATAATGAAATGTACCCTGTCTTATTTCTGTCACGGTTGTAGAATGAATAGGTTTTCATACTGAGAATGATTGTGTGATGACGAGTGTAAAATTTGATTATCTGCATCTATAATTTTGTGTGTTTTGTGTTCCTGACTCTTTGTTCCGTTTTCTATTTTCTGCAGGTACTACATGTAAAGAAGCTGCGATGTTTCATACTTATTGCAACTAATGTCCATTCCTTCGCCCGTTCATTTGTACGAACTAACCGCATAAATGTTTTGATTTTATTAATCAGGAATGCCGCTTAACTCTAGTACTAACCTCATCCGCCATACAATTACAAACCACACGCGCTTACGCCCGAACGACTTAAACTAATCGTAGATCCATCCTTTGCTCTCATTTTAGTGATAACATTGTTATCCCAGCTACTTACCCCGGGTAGGACCGCCCAAAAATGGTCATGGGTGACGCAGTACAAAACTGACAATTTCTACTTCTTACACGTGAACATTTGTATTTAAGATGTAAATCGCAACCTCCTTTTTATACGGCTGATCTCGCACACATTTTAATAGAAAATCTGCACGTATGAGCCGCTCGTATAAATGAAGTCAAATTGTCAAACCTCACTGTTATATTGCTTTTAATAATTTCTTACAAACGAAATTGATCATATTAATAGCGGGATTAATAGTTAGATTTTCCTTCGTATGTTCAATATCCTTGACAGGTTTTAATATGTTGCAAAACGGACATATTTTGTGCATTTTCTGCGTTGTCCGCAACTGTAATTCGTACATAAGCATGTGCAGAATCTTCAATACTGGCTATAAAATGAACGAGTTCACAAAATTACAGAAGACTTTGAATAATTAAACGGACGTACAGTCACGGCGTATGTGAATCGCAACCTCTTTACTATTTGCGGCCGATATTATTTTAGCACGTGTTATTTACACAATCTGATTCTGTTTAACGTTTTGTTTATTCCTAGCAGTATCTGTGTGGTACACACAAAGATTAGTGAAGTACAACCACCCGCACCATTGTGTTTTGTGTTCTCCAGAAATTTGCTCAGACGTGATCACGACGCCGCGTCGTTCACGTAGATCCAGATCAGAGGTACCACATGTATACTATTACATCTTCATCGCCCACAAATTTAGCCCACGATATAAGGTAGACCAGTTGAGACGGACACTGGGTAGACCAATGAAGTGGATTATGGTCGTGTATGGATAACGTGAATATAGCGTGACCTCTGGAAGCTTCTGGAGAAATAAAAACCACTTGCAATACATATATTCAAAATGCATTATATTAAGCTTTCCAATGAATCGGTCAGGCATAGACTATAAGAATGTTAGATGACGATTAAACCCTGTCACCTATAATTAAACGTGATATGACCATGTATATCTGATTCTAAGGCGGTGACTGATGACTCAATACAAGCTATTGCCTATCATAAGGTACACGTCTACTGTCATTAGATAAATTATTAATATTTCCAACAGCCAGGTTTCTAGAATATTGCATTTACAAAATGAAATAGCACACCAATTGGATATTACAAAATGTTTTCAGCATTCATTGTAGTGATGGCGTAATATTAAGGCTATAGTGTGCTGTGTGCTTGTGTAAAAACGCCAGCATCTTTACAACTCTTAGGTCGGCATGCACAAAACAGGTTTAGTAACTTAAAGCCCGTATCTAAAGTAGCCTTAAACTATTTGCCGAAACTGTGCTTTAAGTTAGACTTCGGTATAAACTCTAGTTAGACCAAGCTCAGTGTAGAGTTGGACTCGGTCTAACTTCAACCACTTTTGTGCATACGGGCCTTAAACTTCAATGTCGAAGTATTACTATTCATACTACATGTTACCACTATACATGTTTATTTAATATACTTGCCCTTACAAACTGAGTTAAATAAATACTGCCAAAGCTCACACACCGTGATTATTTATATACGTTAGATTTTCCAACATACACCTCTTTTTATAAGAATCAATGAACAACAGCTCCTTTCAAAGTGAGCGTATTTCAAACGTGTCAACGTGGGTAAACACAAATCGTCTGCAAATCTCCAAAATATCTTCTCACAGATCGAAACTGAGCGTCGATATATTTCTTTGTACTTGTCCCAGGCCATTATAGTTCAATGCCTATAAATCCTGTTTAAATCTCTCAGTGCCTTCTGCTAGGTTGTCCACCCGTCCCCATCTCTCTCCAGAATCACGAGAATGGCCCAATACAGTTCAGGTAATCCCGCGAGTATATAGTTTAAAAGAAATCAAATACAGCTATTAATACAGTGTAGTAGTCTCTGGCAAGACTTCTTGCCAAATTCGACCAATACAGGTGGCATGACGTAATACACTGCATCAAACAAGTAAGTTACCCCCAAAGTAACTTTTCCAGCATGTCATGAGCAAAAAAGATAATGAACTGCACAAAGTAATTGCAACTATAGCAGTAGGAACTTAAAAATATATTATGCATTATCCAATGTTCCAATCATGAGGTTCCAATAGTTTTACCAGTGTATGTATACACACAAATATTTCTTTTGTCACGTGAACCATATCTCCCTCTGTATTTCACGTAGAATCCCCAATTTCTACATTGTTGTGTTTTTGAAACTCAATATGTATAATTGATGAACATGATGAACGGAGTAATTCGAAAGCTCTGTAAAATAAGAAGTCCGAGGCATTGCTGTTGCAGGAAAACGCAATATAAAGCTACATTTGTTTTACGAAATAGCAAATCCAATACACAAAACGGACATACATGTATTATCCAAGAACATAATCAAACGTTTGGTAGGCTTTCCAACGGTGATATACTAGAAATAAGTTATGTTTAATGACTGTAATAGTCAACACTGTGTATCTGTTTATGCGCGTCTACTGGATTCGGTCACAATTCAACACTGTTTGTTCTTTTTTTAAATCAAAATATGAGATGTTACATATCTGATTTCAAAACAATACGTTTGAAGTAACTTATATTTCATGTGCATTTTCACAGAATATTAGTTAATATTACCCCTTGGGAATAGCGATTAGGTTTTATACAAGAAACATATAGCACTGATAATATTTCATTAAATATCTGATATACTATCAAATGAAACCAAAACAGGTGATTTTGGAGGCGATTTTGGAGGTGAATTTGGAGGTGATTTTGGTTCCGGTACCTCTTTTGTATCCTCAACAGTACTGCTTTGGTCTGGTTTATTTGCTGTTTTTTCAATATTATTTTGTTCTTTTTGTTCCTTTTGATCATTTTGTTCTTTCTGTTCTTTTTGTTCTTTCTGCTCTTTTTGTTCTTTTTGTTCTTTTTGTTCTTTCCGTTCTTTTTGTTCTTTTTCCCCTTCCGTGTTTCGAAGCTGTTCCTCTGGTGCTTGGTTGTCTTCGACTTCCTCTTCTAGAATTGTGTCTTCGTTAGTATTATCTTCCGGTATTGGTGCAACTTTCACAACATCCGATTTAATACTTGTCATGCTTGTCATGCTTGCTCTTCTTTTACTTTCTTTCTTGCTCTGTCTCCTTTCCTCTTTTTCTTCTTTCTTCTTTTCTACTTTTTCTTTCTTGCTCTGTCTCTTTTCATCCTTTTTCTGCTGTTCTTCTTTCTTTTTGTCCTCTTTCTCTTTCAGTTTGTCTTCCTTCTCCTTCTTCTTTATTGAGTCCTTTTGTTTCTTTGACTCTTCTCGTTGTTTCTTTTTCATTTCCATTTCTTGTTTCCTTTCTTCCTTTGTTTTCTTCTTTTTATCTTTCTTCTTCTCACCACTGGTTTCGTCCTCTTCATATACTTCTGTATTTTCGGCCGCCGCTCTTTTGGCCGCCTCCTCGTCTGAATCATAAACACTAGCCAGTTCAGGGAAATCAGGAATCATAAAATGCCGTTCAATGTCTCCATTTTCATTTGGTACGCTCCCAAATGGTGTATGTAGGTTTTCATAATCACTGTTGCTATGTGTGGGAGAATCACACTCATCAAGTTCATCAGGCAGTTGTACGACTGGGACATCATTCGGAAGAGTCCTACCGATAATAAATGCTATGTCGTTACTAGGAAATCTTTCAGGAAGCTGAGGAGTATGCGAATTGATCTCATCAGGGTTTGACATATTAACAGAATGCCTAAGTCTTCCATCCATTGTTAAGTGATCCGTTGGTAGCAGTGGCATAAGATGGCCCGTAGACGCTTCAGGATCGATACTTAATAACTTAGTTGTTGAGGCATCTCGTTCTAATGGCATTCCATGCCGCCTAAGATCTTCACCGGAATGGTATCGCATACCTGGATGCCGATATCGTTGAATGCGTCCCATAATCGAATGAGGATTTTGCCTAGGTTTTTCAATGAACACCACAAGTAATCGATAGAACTGAAGAAGTACGACGAGCATATTTTTACAGGTGAAAAAAATCATCATCTGATTGATTGCTTCAAATTCTATAAGTACATACATTCTAAGAGCCAGAAACGGACCGTCCTGCATCACCACTGTGGCTAAAATGCCCCACACTTCAGTTTCACAACACATAATTTGCATTCGTGGTTCCATATCTCTGGAACTTGCTACTCGTGGTTTCCTGGATTTTGTCACTGTTAGACCTAGCGTAAACTGTAGCAGACTCCAAGTCCATATACCCAGGATCCAGCACACCATGATTGAATTACAACGTGTTTCTTTCATTTTAAGACCTTCGGTAGAAAATTCAAGTATGTCAGCGGCGATACCAATATAGACGAGAAGTAACTGTGATAGTTGGTCACGGGTTAGATCTCCTTTGGGGAGCAACCATCTTCCAATGATCAAGACGAACAGGAGAATCTGCTGCAAACCTAACGACCACATGTGTGGTTGCAGGTTTAGCGGAATATTAATCTGAAAGACAGAAAATGAGAAATCAGTTTTACTATGTTTATAAGATCATTATTACGCGATGCTATACACTAAGTCAAAAAAGAAACTAATTTTTCACAAGGTTATATCTTAACATCCTGTCCCTCAAAATGAACCAAAATTACACACAGGATTACTTCAATACTCTACTGTAAACACATGTCAGTAACCAAGCAGTTGTCCAACTGACTTGACTTACTTGACTTAAATGCACAGGCCGGTGTGGCCCTTTGCTCTCTTCTGAGTAAGCCTCCTCCATTCAGTTCTGTCTGTTGCTTGCGTCTTTGCTTCATGTGGGGTCATTCCCAAGTCCCTCTGAATTTGGTCCTTCCATCTGGTTGGTGGACGACCTGGTGGTCTTTTCTTGCTGAAGTCATTAATGTAGGCTTGGTGGGGAAGCCGATGTAGAGGCATCCTGAAGACTGAGCATTTGGTTTGCTCATACATTTTTGCAATGAGGTTCACCAGTTTCGTGTCTACTCCTACTGATCGCAGACATTTCCAAAGGGCCTCCCTCCATATGGTGTCAAATGCTGCTTTGAAGTCTACAAAGTTCCAGTGTATTGGAATGCGTCTTTCTTTAGCCTTTTCATAGATTTGGCGTACTGTAAATACCGCATCTGAGGTGCCTCTGGAACTCCTGAACCCACACTGTTCCTCTCTCAGGTGGTTATCTACAGTCTGTTGTATTCGGTTAAGAACCATCCTAAAGAATACTTTTCCCGGGATTGACAAGAGGGTAATAGCTCTGTAGTTGGCTGGGTCCAGTTTGTCGCCCTTTTTGTATACTGGGGTTATTAGACCTTTACTCCAGTCTTCAGGGATTTTTCCTTCAACCCAGGCGGTGTTGATGATCTTCAACAACATTTGCTTCATCATGGGTCCTCCTGCTTTCAACACTTCTGCTGAGATCTTCTTGATGGCCTCTTTAACTTCATCTATTGAAAAGGGCAAACTTGCTGTAGCAGTGTTGACAGGCTCCGGGATGGAGTTAAGTATATTACAGTCCCTGGGGAATTCTGTATTCAGATGTTTACTGAAGTATTCCTCCCAGCATTTCATCACTTCCTCTGGGGCTGTTTTCAGTGAACCATGTTTGTCTTTGGCTGCAGTTTGAACTTTGGTTTTATCACCTGCTAGCTTTGTGACTTTCTTGAAGAGATCATGGCTTATGTTCTTTGCATGGGTTTCTTCCATTTCTTGAACGTCTTTTTCAAGAAGTTTTCTTTTCCACTGCTTCACTTGATATTTGACCTCTTTGTTCAGCTTCCGATAGCACTTCTTGTTTGGAGCTGACGGGTTGTTTAACATCAAGACTCTGGCTTTCCTTCTCAAGTGGCACATTTTCCTGACTTCTTCAGGCAATCCCTTCACTTGGCGAGCCCTCCTAATACCAACTGATTCTTCAGTTATTTTGTTTGTGGTGTCTCTGAACTTGGCCCACATGTCTTCTACATCAGTATCCTCCAGTTGAAGCAGGGGTTCAAAAGTACCACCAATCTTGGCTCTGAACTCTTCTGCAATCAGAGGGTTGGTAAATCTACTGACGTCATAGCTTTTTGGAGTTGTTTTCAGGCGTTTGATTCTGACTGGTGCTGACACCACTTTAGCGATCACTAGATTGTGATTTGAGCCCACATCAGCTGAGCAGTATGATCGGCAATTCTGGATGCTACTTATGTTCTCCTGTTGAGTTATGACGAACTGACACAACCGCAAAATGCACTGACATGGATCAGCTTCCTAGACCACATTCACAGTCCAATAATTGGCACCCAGCACAAGAAATCTGTGAGAATGTGAATAAGGGCCTTGCACAGATAATTCCCAAAGAGTAAGTGGAATAGTGTGGAACAAGGCCTGTTTCTTAAAGAAAATGCGTGAAAAGCAGAAAGCAGCACCGTTTGGTAAATTATCATCTGTTCAACGATTCTCACAGATTTCTTGTTCTGGGTGCCAGTTATTGGGCTGTGAATGTGGTCCAGGAAGCTGTTCCATATCAGTACACTTTTGCTGTTGTGTCTGTTGGACAACTGCTATGTTACTTACATGTGTTAAAGAATAAGTAATCCTTTGTGGAATTTTGGTTCATTTTGATGGACAGGATTTTAAGATATGACTTAAATAAAAATAAAAGTTTCTTTGTTGGCTTAGTGTACATGGTGTATATGGTTAAAGTGTTATTCGTTTGGTATTTCACGTGATTTTAATATATTCGGCCGCGATAAATTGATTATTTTAGGTTTAGGGAAACATACAGATGATCTGTATAGGTCCGGTCTGTCCATAATCTGTAAAATTATGAAGATGATTGAATGTATAACTGTACATGAATAAAGCCTTTTACTTAAGAGTAATATTATGAATATAAGAAATGGTCGAAGTATTAAAATCTTGAATAAAGGAGGAGTTTACATGTTCAAACCCCATTTAATTACAATGTCATTGGTCAAAACTAGATCCATAAAATTAGAGAATGTAAATTTCGAGGTAATACAGGGTGAGTCAAAAAAAGTTCAATAGAGAAAAGAATCCATTTTTATTTTTAAAAAGAACCGAGTTGAACCTTTTAGATTTTAAAACATTTTATAAATAACATATCCATTAGTGATCTTGTGTGAAAAAATCAAGGACTTAGCATTTAGCGTTTTGTTTTTATGACACATTTTATAGCGATACCCGATTTTAATGTTTGTCCAAGAGACACCTAAAATTTGAATGTCAGGCCACTCTGTGTAAGATAGATTTGGAACCACTGCCAGTTTCTTAACCTCATTGGCATTGAAATAAAATGAAGCACCCAAAGCGTTATTGTCCTTTGGTCTTGTTTAAGGAGAAGAAACATTATATGTTGTTATCTTTATTTTCCCTTTATTTTAAAGATGTTTATTCTCTATCAAAACCATATAAATTTGTAGGCTGGTATTTCAAATGTCGAAATGAAATACGGGCAAATTGGAGTGGAGTGAATTACAAAAGATCCAGTAAGTTTGACATATTGGGATTTAAAAAACTGGAGTTGGAGTCGAGTGAGGTATGAAGGACTTAAAGTAATGTTAGAAAGTTTGTTTGAACAGAAAAAAGAAATAAAAATAACGCAAAAATCAACCCTATTTATGTTAAAGTCAGTTTCAGAGCTGGGGCATTAATCGTGCATTGTGTGCTTCCATTCAAAATGCATGGTACCTCGTGGACAAATAATGAAATTGGGTATCGCAGCAAAAGGACTCATAAAAATTAAACGGTAAAAGCCAGTCACTTCATTTTTTCACAGAAGGTGACTATTGAGTGTGGCATTTATAGAAATATTCAATAATGTGAAGGTTCAACTTGGTTCTTACATAAATATCGATTCTTTGCTGTATTGCACTTTTTTTTACTCACCCTGTATGTTTAGAAGATAATGCAACGTGGTCCTTTTAATACCAATTTACTTTTAGAGTACATTAAAAATACATTCAAATTCAATACTTGAACTGTGACGAAATATAATATTTGTTATAATCTTGTTTTCGTAGTGATATGCGTAATAACGACGACATGCAATGACTATCACGTTACTGGAATACAAATGGGACTAATCAATTTGCTGGAATCAAGTGCAATACTAGCTCAAGGGTGACAGCTAACTTGGTAGATATTGCATATATCATCCCAATTTGATCACTTTAGCTTGTGAACTTTGATGAACGGAAAGTGCATTGATTTCTGGGTCGACGGTGAATCTGTTAGCCATTATGTATTTGCAATGATCACATACTCTTACATATGTGGTTATTTAGAGTGTAATTAAATAGTATTTTTCTAGGTATTCTTAATAAACCTCACATTCGTGTTGCATATTACACTCGCTCGCTCACTCACTCATTCACTCACCCAATCCCCCTATAATGGGCTGTTCCATTTGAAATACACACAACCCCTGTGGAAGATTCCGCTAAAATCTTCCATGGAGAGAGTATGAGTTTCGACAAATAGACACATGCGTAGCTTCCATTTGAAATACTCACTCCAGCTGTGGAAGATAAAGGTAAAGCCATTATGCGAGGGGAGTATGAGTTTCAAAATGATTAACCCAGACCAATTACATTTGAAAAACATACTCCCCCTTTGGAACATATTTTCAAAATCTTCCACAGGTGTAGTGTGGCTTTCAACTGGAATAGCCTATTACTCTAATCGTTAATCGTGGTTTGATATTGCCACATTAACGTTTTTAAATTTGAGTCTTTTTCACCACATCATGCCCATGTGTGACAAACGTTAAACGGCAAGCAAACATAACTTCTCTTCACATTTGAAACCTGGCAAGGGGAATGTACTTATTTTTCTATAATATTTGTAGAAATCATTGGGCCGGTTCATTGGGTTCTCAAATGGAGGGTACTTCAATTGCATGGTAGCCTTCGGGAAAGCATATTTGAACTTACTTCAATTCCTTTAACCTCGACAGCTTCGAGTTGATCAACATGGTCAAAGATATCTTCTGAATCAACGCAGTCGGTGAAATTGGATTGCTCTGATACTATTAGTCTGTCAGCCATAAGACCCATTTCCAGGACCCATATGCAGGGAATAGTCATCAGTAGGTATATAAACACACTTGGACAAAACCTGGAAAAGTGAAGCAAATAAAGAGGCGATTGGTTACAAATTCACACTTGATGTTTTTTTTTTTAAGAACACTTATTACATCATGGATTCTGGAAAAGAAACACAATGCATGATAAAACTTGAAAGACGGGGGAAATTTCTTTGTGGAAATGCAAGACCTCGGGCAAAACCATCGTAGGAGACATTTTTGGCGAAAATGAGTTTGATGTATTTTGAAAAGCACAAGAAAATAAGCATTTTGAAATAGTCAATTAATTATTTTTTTAATAAAACAAATTACCTATACGATAGTTTTGCACTGAAAAAGACACGAGTGTACAGATGCAATACGTGTCCGGTACCATAAAGGATATACGACTATACTTATACAAGACCATCGTAAGGGGATGTCAGGATTCCACATAATTCACACACAATGGCTTGAACAAAATTTCCTTTAAAATATAGGCCAAAATTACAGTTTGCGCTCATATAACATATTTCTTGACCGTTTTAAATAATTTATTTTGGGTCTGTGTGTTGAGAAATTTTGCAAACCGAATGATATGATCATTTATTAATGTTTCTAACAAAACATTACATAATTCTCAATTCTTCAATTCTTTACAATTACTAACAGCTATCACACTAATATACACATACATTTTAAAGCTATTTTAAACTTAGATTTTCTTATCATCAAATTTGTCATCTGTGCTGCCTTTTTGTAGTAGTGTTTATTTTGTGTGAAAATTGAGGGCGCTATTTACATATATTTTAATTTAATTTAGCCCATTAATATGACCGATTCCTTTCATTGGTAAAAAGTAGTTTGAAAATTTCCTTGCTGTGTTACTCATTTATGATGCTTAAATGCCATTATACAAGTGTCTACCACTTGTAAAGATGCAAACAAATTTAAGATAGATAGTGCCATCAGTGTTCAACTTTGCTTAAAATTAATACAGTTCTACATGCCATCAAACAACCGTGGGAGGTGTAAAAAAATAATGGACTCTGGTCACTGACATGTAAATGGGACTCCTTTAAAAATACTCCTGAAAAAAAAAACCAGGAATGGATTGTCGTGCTAACGCATTCGTATAGGTCCTTTTTGACAGACTACATTCATTTGAAGTTGAGTGTAAACTTATCGTTAGTGCACCACTAACGAATACGATGGCTTGTACTGAAAAAGAAATGAGTTTACATGCAAGACATCGTAAGTGTGATAGTCTTACAGGCAACAGAAAAAATGAACCGCACTTACGATGTGTCGACCGTTTCTATTGTTCTAAAAAACACCAATAATCCTAAATTACGCAAAAATCTGTAACTCTCTAAAATCACACTGTTAGTTAAAAAGAATTATAAATATTTACAATGTTTTGTGGTCATCAGGTGAAGGAAAATTCTAGAATTATTAATTTAAGCTTACAGAAAATATGAGATATCCGTTTAAGGACGTTTCTTATTGAATGGCGTTTTAGTAGCTTTTAATGAGGGTTTCAAGAATTAATTACTTAATTCCCTTACTGCCTTGCATTGGTGAAGAGATAAATATTATGTTTGCTGCTCAAAACGATGTAAGTAAAATTGTTTTACTTAATTTTGACAAGAAAAACTTGAAAAATGATATGTTCAGTACGCTTGAAAACCCCAGTTGAGTTTATACACCATGATTTGTGATTGGCAGACGAGTAATAAAAAGGTTGAGAGAACCGGAGCGAAATAATTTTAGCGAAAGATAAAGAAAATACTTTTGTCGGTTACTATAAAGACTGATGATTCCCCGTATAACGCATCTTTGCACACGAAAAGTCTCAGTGCTTGATCTTGCTGTCTTATTAAATCATACATCATTTTTGTGATGCTATGGATATTACAGTTTCAGTTTCATTATGAAAGATATATGCGAAAAGGTAATTATTATGATTTTATATCTTATTAATTTCAAATGTCTTTCGTGAAACAATATCTGTTTTTGGCGACAGATGGTCAATAGACAGATGTCACCATTGATAATTCATAAAAACAGTGTGCTTGAAATATTCGATTAATAACTCTATTCCTTGTCTGCATCTGACAAAAATCATTTTATTTGTAGGTCGACTTGTAGTTTAATATCAAGGTTTAATCCTTATATTAGAATATTCATAAACACTTCATGGAATTTATTGGTTTACTTTGTGTCAACTGATACTTTGGAGAGTTGTAATACTCAGCATTTTGGTGGTTGCTTTTATAGTCGGAACACCTGACTTAGAAATCAAGCATCAGACCTCTGTGTGTTTAGCATTGTTTAGCTAGATCATTTACACAACAGTATTTATTTGAAATCGTGGCTAGGAGGGGCCAGCAGTAATTATAGATCCTTGAGGACGCCATGTTTGTAGTTGCTAGAGTCCGTCACTGATTGGTCTCACGGGCATCAATCCAGGGGGGGGGGACATGTCCCTCTCCCACTTTGTGACAAAATGAGACACTTTTTGTCCCCCTCCCAATTTTCAAAATGGATTGATATTACTGGTTGGTCTCGAGGACAAAGCTCCGACATAAGAAACTTATTCTATGGGACACGTTGCACAGTTTTCCAATTCAGTGGTTTAGAGAAAGTAGTCAGAGGGTCATTCACACTCAGCTACACTCAGCACAGTGTTGCTCACTATGCAGCCTTTCCACCCAAGGTCAGAACTACCCGAGCTGCTATATTTAAAAGAGGATGGTCTTACGCCCAACCTTGTCTTATATATGCATTGGAGATTGGTTGGATCAATCGAAGGGCGAGCTTTCCTGTTCATATCCATTATTAATTTAAACATTCTTATGTAATTGATACCACAAACTTACTGCTTTTGATTTACACCAAAAAGCTTTGTGGCATTATCTCAAAGCGGAAACCACTTTTATACTGATTTGAAATGTAACACACCGGGTCCCCGCATGCACCAAACTGGTGTAGTGACTGCCCAATTGGGTGGATTAAAGCCGCTTAAAATTCGATGTTAGATTCTTTTGTGTTGTACACTGTCATTATTCTTTTGTCTACGTGTAACACAGGTGATAGAATGCAGTAATAAAATACCCCCCAAGACCGCATCATTTCACATTTTAGGTGAGATGGAGCCGACGGGGACCCAACTTTGGCAGCCATTGAGGTGTAGGAATGCGTAAAATTGGATTCGTTTATATACACCAAATATGTATCTCCAGTGTTGATATAGTTTTGGGTTCAGACTGCATTCAAACCACATACCATAAGCCATAAACCGCCTATAAAGGAGACTAACTCTCAGGTTGAAGGGTTGAACGTTGAGTGACCCATGACCTCACAGATAAATAATGTGTAATGGCGTGGAATTTAAGTTTTAACATTTTGGACATAATATTGGCGACCATCTTTAATCTAAAACACGTGAGTATTAAATTAACAACAAAAATAATGTTCCTTGTGGCCTTATACTGCCAACGCTGAAGGTCAAAAATTACACCACAAAGTTAATCTGTTGTGACCATATGATATTTACAACCTACGACGAGAATGTGCACTTCCACTTCCGACTTCATGATGGTCATTGGTTTCTCCTATCGTATGTGCGCGCCAATCGCCATCTCAGCCCATCTGCATAATCATACTTAATTGGTGAAACCAAGATTAAGCCATGCTTTGGGGCTAGACAAGCAATTATTAGATATAGCAATGTATTTCACGCTCTTGGTAATATACATATATATATTTAAATTATTGACACCAAGGGTTTGAATAATGCAAGTCTTGATAGAAGTATGAGATAGGATTAATGCTGAGGTTTGACCAAAAATGGGCTGTTACATTTGTAATCCATACACACCATCTATGGAAGATAAGACCTTAATCTTCCACATAGGGATGTAGATTTTAAATCACACTTCCTGTGTGGAAGAATTAAGGTCATGTCTATCATGGGGGTGTATGGATCTAAACTGAATAGACCAATGGAAATAATACGCTAGAATATGCTATATATATATATATATATATATTTGTATATATATATATATATATATATATATCTAACTTGAAACGAATGGAATATTTTATAATTTTTGTCGTTATTTCGGTTTTGTTGATATGGAAGAGAAAATATTCTTAACTTCAGACAGTCATCCCTGAAAGTGTTATGTTTTTCTTTCATGTTGAGATGAAATAATCTTGAGAACGTACATCAAAATGAATAGAACTTGGCATTTACAGGCCCAGCCCAATATTATGGTATTTTCTTATAAAAGTAACGTTCAACTGTTTCTACTTCTTCTCTTTAATTGTTATTTTATACATGAAGACAAGATTTGGAAAATAAATTAATTTATTGAAAACATAGGTCGATGCAAAATAGAAGGTAATTTAATTTATTATTGCGGTCGATTTTCACGGGTTCACAATTGCAGAACTCGATGATCCAATTTAGGCAAAAAAATAATCATCAACCGTGAATACATCTCAATTCATCTGTGAATTGGTAACGGCAATTATTATTATAGGTTAAATACCACTAATTATGTATTACACGTGTTTCAATGGGAAAATGCCTAATTTCGGGTGGAATTTTCTCATATTCAGAACTCTCACAGTTCAATGCCACCAATATCAGGTGAAACTATATGATTTAGATGCCAAATGATCAAAAATTCAACATAGGTTGACCTGAGACTTTTCTTGTTTTAACGCACTGAACCGTAAACACCTTAAAATGATAGTGCGCCCTCGAAGCTGAAAGTTACAATATGATAGGGCGACTATTTACTAAAACCGAAGCCGTGCGTATGAATTTTGGTACTATTACATCAAAAATGTCATATAATGAGAGAAAATGTACCATTTTGAAGCATCAAACTTTAAAAAGTACGTTTTTGGCTGTATAACTTGATCAATTTCAGCGATTTTAATGCAGTCTTTTCGAATGCCATGAAAACAAATAGTTCCTCATCGTATTTCAATGTATCGCCCAGGCCTATTAGTGGTCTTTAACCTATAGTCCCAGACGTACGGGTTGCAGCATGATACATGAGATGAATCAAAGGACACAGTTATCTTTATTCATTAAAGTCGCTGTGAAAGTTATTTTTTGTTTTTGAAGGATTAGCTTTCAGGTTATTTCAGGAGTATATTTAGGTCCGCGCCAGATTATTGCCTTACATATCTAAACCAATCAAAAAATAGAATTTGGTTGACATCAAAAAGAAACGAATCAATATACCAATTTCTTTCTCACCTCCATAAAAGATGGTTTCACACCGTGTCACTTTCTAAGACTTTTCAATGAGATTTGCCATAGTTTCAATAGAAAAACTGACAGTATTGTTATGAAGTTTGAAAAATTTACAATGGTCTAACGTATAATATTTAATTGATAGGCAATAATCAACATAATTATACTTCAATTATATCATGACGACTCATGAACCATAATTTCTATGAATTCATTATTTCACCATGAGTCAATATGGTCAATATAATGGATTGAAAACGCCCTGGCCTTCATATTTACATTTCATTTCCGTTATTTATTTGTTTATTATTTACTCATGTTCCAGTGGCTCCATTACAGCAATAAAATAGATTGTAAAACATAAAAAAGTACATCTAAGTACATTACTCATACACTGAAACAGCGTGTAGCATATGTGTAAGGGCAACACACCTGCAATATTACATGTAGGGTTGTACAAGTTAAAGTTCATAAGATTTTTATGCCTTTAGTGGAAGGCAGAATGGACACATGGAGGTCCTTATATTCATTACATTAGCCGACACTATCCTTTATATTTTATATCATAAATTTATTTTTGGTTTCCGTTGGCTTGCATGCTTAATTTCTTGATGCTACTCACGAGAGCTAATCTTGAGACTTAAAAAGGATTATTGCAATAGTCATATCCTACCAGCATGATATTAGATATTTGATTTCTCAACCTCTTCTGAGTTGGCATTATTCAAAGTATTCATTTTATACGACAACCATGCCATAATACCTCTCGTTTTGATCAGCTTTTTTGTGATTTATCAATTAAATCGACCAAAAATAAATCACGCAAAATTAATGATAGCATAATAGTAGAGTGTTATTTTATAATGTTCAATGCAAATATTTTTCTCCCATTAAGCAATCATAACAAAACAACAACTATTAAAGGAATATTTCGTGATCCTAAAATCCTCTTTTTGTGGCATTTTTCAGTAGATATCCACGAAAAAAATTCTGTTGATTCCGATTTTGCGTTTGCGAGTTACGCATGTTTATGTGTATTACACTGCTCCATAGACCACTGTATTATAATTTCGTTCTGGTGTACCTGAACGTAATTCAAATTTGACGATATTTTTGCTAGCTAAACATGCTAAACGAATTAATCTGCAAGAAATTTTTTGTACATAAACACAATGTCAGAGGTTTCCAGTCAGAGGTTTCCAGTGGTATAAAAATCTCATTTGTTTAAAATAGAAAAGTGGGGGATAAGGCTGTGGATCACGAAATGCCCCTTGAAGCATAATGTAAAAACATAATGATAATGTTTCTATAGTCTTTGAACATGTTGAATTTTCATTTTAGTGGATAATACAACCCTTTAATCAATGCCTTGTAGAAACATATACAAGCTTGTGTCTCCCCTGAAAGATAAACAAAGGGAGCATTAAGTAGACGTTAAGACATTTTGAGCGTATCACACGGTTGAGTTAAACAACTAAACACGTCAAGTTTTAAGACGAAGCAATCATGAAATTAGATTTCTTCGTTGTGTCATTGTAGTTGTTACAAGCATTTACAAGGGAAATTTTTACCAGACTTTGATGTAAAGATGTATAGGAGAATCGTGAGAGTAGTTTTCAAAACAATTTCAGTCAAGAGTTAGACAATGATTTGTAATGTACAGCTTTATCCAACAAAGAATCCGTACTGGATCTATCGTCCTTCGTCATGAATTGAACTGACCCTGGGCATCTTGTCTCAACACTGACCATACAGGTGCAGTCATATACAACACACTCACATTTTTGGTCTGACGTGCTTCGACAGCTTGTTCTACCATAAACCATAAAGGAAGTGGCATGTTAATTTGAGCACTAACTAGAAACAATATCATCAAACGATAATTGTATTTTTGTCAATTGTCAAACACGCATGCAATTTCAAATTGACTTCCGCCAGTTTAGTTTCTTTTATCTTATTTTCCGATTTTACTCATTTTTTGCATATCTTTCATCAAAATCATTCATCTTGATATACAAGGAGTTATTAAAGCAAAACAAGCCATGTGTAATTTGTAGGTCACTCGTTGGTTTTACATTTTTACTTGTTAATGCGTTTAAATTGATATGAACGAATATAACTGGATGACTGTATCACATCTACCCGAAAGGGTATTTGACTTAAAGTGTGCTTTAACTTATTTTTATAAATCAATTTAGAAAGAAAGGTTAAAAATATATGCAATAAGCATTACATTGACAAAGATTGAAAAGGTTTTCATTATCTAACTACATTTTATCTTCCAATAAAAACTGATTAAAGTAACTGTCAATACAAATTCACAACAATAACAAGAGTTGATGGAAAGCTTCTGCCCTGACCACTACCCTGACCTATGTAGTCACGTTAGCCCATATTGGTATAATTATAAGCTTCAGGGTAACAAGAACGCAGTCATCTTTCATGATATTTAGACCACGTTAGTCTTACAGGTGACTGACCTATCCATGACCCAATTAAGGTTTAAGATATGTGCTAACGAGAACAGCTTTGAGCGAAAATAATTGCGATCATATTTTTATGTAGCAGCTATAATCATATGCTGTTCAGTGGCAGAACAGCTGATTTTTAGATCAAAACGGTCAAATAAAGTTCATATGTGTAATCTTACATTCAAAACAGGCAATTATGTGTAAATAATAAAAAGTTACCCTGAAAAAAAAATACAAAAAGAATTGAAACCGATCACTGCAAAGTTGCAAGTATAATGTGCGCTTTCCAGTCCCGGCTTTAACACAACAACAACATTCTTTCAATTAACTGTGTCATATCCGCATTACTCATAAACAAATTATTTGTCAATTATTATCTCAGTAAATTTTGTTATCTTGAAAGTAAAACCCAAAACTTTTATTGCTACTGCCGAATTGTTAGCAATGTGCGCTTTCCAATCCCGGCTTTAACACAATGACAAAATTCCTTCACTTACTATCACTACTCATAAACAAGTTGGTGGTCAAACATTGTTTGCATTGAATAGTGGTAGTGTTTGATATTTATAAGCATGGACGTCAAACCCACTCTTTTGGCAAAATTACACATTTTTCGTTCTTTTCAGTCACTTTTTGACAATTTAGGCCAAATACCCCCTCACTTTTCAAGATGGATTGACGCCACTGATTGTAAGTAAATTGAATTCACTCCGTTGTTATTATTTACAATAACAGATATGTGCCATTAAGGTGATTTAAAGTGTGACTGCACTGATTATGTTCCTTAGAATGGTATACGTCAAGATGTCGATCCCAAGTAAATAACGTTTTGACATGTAGTGCGCAGGTAAGTTAACATTAGAGGTGATATTAGTAGTATGGGACACGGTTTTGAAAATATGTTAAATAATGAGGACCATTCCAATTAGATTTATTTTCCAAAAATAGAATAGAGAATAATTAATGTTGTAATTAGTAAATCAACCTGAGTGACAAACCCACATTATATTCCCACAAATTAAAATTAAATTTCTACCAGAAATGTTACCCAGGCTAAATAATGAAAAGCATCCGATATAATGGAACTTTTATGCTCTAGTACCTCTTGGGGAAAAAGGTCAATGAACGCAATATCTTCTTCACTACACCGTCGATGTAATTGACATAACAGAATACTCTCCTTCAATTTGTACTCTTATATGACATGAACACAATGAACCATGGGCGATTTTATGTTATACCACATGTTTTAGTGACATGATTAGATAGCCAGGAGAACACTAGTTGGCCATTTGGTGGAAAGGTCGGTTGGTCAATATTCAGCAACACTGATATTACTATATCTGGATATGATTGAGATATATTGGTTCTGATATTATGTCTGACACTGTATCAATCACGCATATCATCAAGTCTAATTGGCCAGCACGGAGTTTATTAGGCAGTTTTAAACGTCATAGGACAGCTAACATCTTTGATACCCCATCATCAAGTGGTACAGATATTACATGCCATCACTAGAGTATCCAGCCTTTATTACCTGTGGCACTAAATTATCAGGTTGTCAAGCAAAATACGTGGGAGATTGTATATTATATACTTGACCCATCAACCCAAGAAAATAGCTTTTAATCCATATCAAATTTGCCAATATCATAAAATTTGTGGACAACAAAAATGTCATTAATTCGTTCATTTCTACTAGTATCACCGAACTGGGGCATCTTTGCCAATGTAAACACATTTCCCCTCGCAATTTGTCGGCTTTTGCGCAGAGTTATTTTAAACAGCACACTTGATCTATTTTATTTAGTACGATAACCATGGTAACTTTTGTTTAGAAGTCATTCACTAAAGTCAGAATTTGAAAATAAATGCATGATCCGCTTTTCAGAGACATATAATTAAAATCAACCAAAATAAATCACGCAAAATGAATGATAACTTGAGTGATGAGTGTCTGTCATTTTAATGTTTAATGCAAATATTTGTTGTCTGCCATTAAACAAGCCCAACGAAACAATAACTATTAAGCTTCATTAAATACAACGTAAGCATAATGTAAAAATAACATGATAATGTATTATACTCTTTAAATGTTTCCATTTTAGTAGATAATAGACAACACTTCAATAAATGCCTTCTAGAAACATGTAATCGCGACATAAACCAGTGTCTCCCCTGAAAGAAAAACAAAGGGGCATTAAGTAGACGTTAAGACATTTTGAGCGTATCACACGCTTGAATTCCTCAAATAAACATGTCAAGTTTTTAGACGAAGCAATCATGAAATTAGATTTCTTCGTTTTGTCATTGTAGTTGTTACAAGCATTTACAAGGAAACTAATGCTATATGAAAACGTGACGCGATTCAAATTTTGAGGATAAGAATTTTACCAGACTTTGATGTAAAGGAGAATCATGAGAGTAGTTTTCGTGACAATTTTAGTTAAGGGTTAGACAACAATTTGAATGTACAGCTTTAAGCAACAATATATAAGTGCTCTTTGTTTTTCAGCATATATTTATTGTTATTTGTCATGACATGAGTTGGACTAACGCAGGACATCTGGTCTCAACACCGAACAACATTTAATTTCTTTCCCTTGATCAGCAGCAAACCTGACATTATGAAAGTAGGGCTTAAAATTGTAAAATAAGTTTCACTAACTGGAGGCCATGCCTGGACCACAATATGGTTCCTTTAGTTATGTCGTGAACGGCAGCTTGACAAACTGAAAATAGAGTGCAGGACACAATCCGAGAATAGTCACAATCCTACCAAAAACCTTCTTCCCTTGATAGCTTGCCTCAAGTTTGCTATCAAATTTGTATGATATATGCCTGTGATTTTACTTTCATTTGGCAAATGATCTGTCATCATTCAAGACTCTCCCTGAATCTCAGAAAACAGTGACGAAGACTTTCTACTATGGTGACCGAGTGATGATCTTCTTAGGGTGGGAGATCCAGGTGCTTCCACTGGATGGGCTCATAATTCCAGTGATTAATGTATGTATTATCACCCTCAGCCAAATATAGATAAACCTTGTCTCAGTCCTCATTCTAAGTGTATGGAAGGTGTGTATCTGATTATGTCAACTGGTATCAATTTTGTGCATGAAGATTCTGGGAACCCCATGTAGAAGACACCCTGGAGTACCCAAATGTTAGTGGACTTATGTTGAAAATACTTTCATCGCAGTTGTCATATTATCTCATCTTTCTTTTTTTGTTCTAGTCATTATCAATGCCATTTTACAAGCATGTATATCATTAGTGGTGACGTCAGCAAGTCTTTTGGACATTGGATGATCTTCAAGGACGCTCATTTCATCCTTGAAGGACAATTTCGTTGCTGTTGAATATCAAAGACTTCATCAGCATTTAAAGCAACTGTAGATTGTTAAAGTTTATTTCACTTTTCACCACCGTCGGGAGAAATTGTCCATAATGACCATGTATGTGTTCACTTCAAGGAGGTACGCTTCCTTTGCAAAATCTAAAATATTTGCAGTTATGTTTTAAAGGAACAAGCTTTCAATTGAGATAAAATGCATTACAGTGCGACAAAGAAAGTAACATACCTTGTTCTACGAATTTTTTGACCGCCCCTCGTATCATGAAGCCAAAATCACTCCAGCACATATCCTGACAGTGCTTCAGATTAAACCAATGTGCGTCACTCCCAACACTGTCATGTTGACGTGAATTAATTGCACCCATTTTTAATGTTTAATGTAAACAAAAAGCCATCAATCACAATGTTGAATGCATTCACATTTCCAAATAAATGCACTAATTTACTGCCTTCATGCACTATTAAGTAGGTATATACGAGGCATACGAGGATTAGCTGATGATTGCTACCATCTTTATTTCTCTTCTTATTTGTTTCATGAGCATATTTACAAACGTCAGAAGAACAGGGAAAAGATATATTTAAGGTGACATGGGAAGCAAAACCCCATGAAAATTCTCAAACAAACCTGTTCCCACGGTTGTTTGATGTGATCATTTATTAATTTTTCTAACAAAATATCATATAATGTTCAATGCTAGACCTGGACAATACCAAGAGTTATCACACTAATATACACATATATTTTATAACTATTTTTTCATATTTTTCTGCATTTTTGTGATAATTTTATTCTATAAAGTGCACATTTGTGTGAAAATTGAGGGCGCTATTTACATACATTTTAAGTCTTTTAGTCTTTAGATACATTTGTTAGTTTTGTTTCTGTTGTTCTAATGCCATTATACAAGTGTCTACCTCTTCTAAACAAGATTTAAGATAAATAGCGCCTTCATTGTTCATATTTGATTAAAAATAACTACAGTTTACCTGCCATCAAACAACCCTGTTCAAATTATTTCTTTTCGTCAGAAAGAATCAGAATTACTGCCAAAGAACAATCAAGAATATATTTTCTTAAACCTGATGATCTATCTAGGCTATGTTGTCAAATACACGATATTGTTAACGCTAAGATCAAAATTAGATAGCAATTCTGAAACCATTATAATGTCGTTTCAATTTGCAGATTTGTGTAAATTTTGACGTAAATTCAATTGTGGCTCGATTAAAACCTACAAAGCTTAGATTTTGTGACATGTAATTGATATATTTTCAAGCGTGTCACGAGTATCTTGAAAACAATGTATTAACAATTTGACGTATTAAAGAAACATTTACGCGGTGATCTCACATGTTGGTATCAGAAATTAATAACACCAGTAGGAACGGATGTTTTATGACTTGAAAGATATGCAACACTTGTCGTTCTTTAACGCGCCATTCGGTAAAAGATGAAAAATAATAAATTCACAACAGTGAATATGTTTTAGTTGAAGGTCAACGGAAGGAGAGATTGTTATTTTAGTAAGATTACCCATGTAAAGTATTTCTCATCATCATTAAATCAGAGTCAGGAATATTCCTATACTATTCATCAGATAGTATCGTGTAATGAATAGCCAAGTCTGAATCAAGGGGTCTTGTCGTATGACGAGCTACATATCTCGTTATTCTTTGATTAAAACATATTACCTGTGTAAGCACGTGAATGACTGGCAATCTAAATGCTTTAGACACCCCTAATCTAGCAGATTATTAAACAACATAGATTCCAAAAAGGTCTCCTGGGTCACGCAACAGATAGTGGAAGCATCGAGCTACTATTAATAGCTCGATGGTGGAAGTGTCTGACTGTGAACTGCGCTATTTTGCTATGAAAAACACACACAACCCAAAAGCAGTCTATTCAGAGGGATGTCGATGGTCATATCTTGACAGTTTGACAAATGTTCTACCTGATATGCTATTGCAACATAATACGACGAGCAGATAATTATACAACACATATTCTATAAAGGTATCATGTGCAACGCAACAGTGTTTGACTGTGCAAACACACACAACCCAAAAACAGTCTATTCAGACAAAATGGCGATGCTTATACCGTGACAGTTTGACAAATGCTCTACTTGATGTGCTAATTGCAACATAATACGATGACTAGACAATTTAAATGGCTGGTGTAAAATTATGTGGCTCCGTAACTCTCTCTATATATATATAATATTAGAAAACTTATAGACAAATAAATCTGTCCAGTTACAAATCAACGTGTTCTCCTAATTTGGTACATAGCGTTTTATGTACTTGTACCATACTGTTGGACACGCTTCAACCCCAGCTTCAACCCCAGACTTCAACCCCAGACTTGTACAGGGTGAGTAAAAAAGTGCAAAAGGTTGCACTTTTAAATTCATTGGTAACCTTGTGTGAAAAAGTGAATTAGTTAGCAATTACCGTCTGGTTTTATGAAACATGTTACAGCGATACCCAATCTGTCTCCACGAGGCAATGACATTTTTTAATGTGAGCATACGCATTTGCTTAACCTCATTGGCACTGTACTCCCACAGACTTACCCCTGGTGTGATTTAAGTGGAAGAAACATTACTTGTTATTTTTACCCTTAACTTTGCTTTAGAGATGTATTCTCTTATTCTCTGTAAAGTTTAAATAACTAAATTAAAAACGGACAGATAAATTCATGTGGGAGGGTTTTTCAATTGTTTCTCCCCTGAAAGAAAAACAAAGGGAACAATAAGTAGATGGTAAAACATTAAGCTTCATTAAATTCAACTTAAACATAATGCGAAAATAATATATTGATGTTTCTATAGCATACTTTCAATATTTCCATTCTAGTGGAGAATAAAACCATTCAATCAATGCTTTGTAGAAACGTGTACTCACTACATAAGCAGTGTCTCCCCTGAAAGAAAACAACGGGAAAATTAAGTAGACAAGAAGGCATTTTGAGCGTATCACACGGTTGAGTTTCTCAAATAAACATTCCTATACGTCCGTATGTTTTACTTGAGGCAGTAAATTAAAATCAAATTTTGTGATTGTTTTCAAAAACTGCTCATTTTTGCAGGAATCTGTTATGCCAGTTGAATTCACTGCGCCATGTCTTTTCTGAAAATATGTACTTTTATATACGTATCATTATTACGTTCATGACGTTTAAAAATACAATGAAAAACAATATCAAAATTACTGCCTCGAGGAAGGTATACAGATTATAGTTTTTAGACGAAGTAATCATGAAATTAGATTTCTTCGTTGTGTCAGTGTAGTGTAAGTATTTACGAGGAATCTTATGTTATGTTACGACGATGTTATATGAAAATGTGATGCTTTTCAAACTTTTTTTTTGATTAACCAGATATTGATGTAAAGGGGAATCGTGAGAGTAGTTTTCGTTGTAGTTTCAGACCAAAGTTAGACAACGATTTGTAATGTACAGCTTTACGAAATAATCAGTACTCAGGGGCGCATCCAGGAATTTTCAATAGAGGGGGCGCCGAGCCACCACCACCGCTGCTGCGGCTCGGCGCCCACACAAAGTCAGGCGCCGCTCTGCAAAAACACACAGAGTCAGGCGCCGATCTGCAAAAAATAGAGGGGGCGCGCGCCGAGTGCGCCCCCTCTAAATCCGCCACTGGTACTATTGCCTTTTAGTATTTATCCTTCGTCATTATTGATCTGACCCTGGGCATCTTGTCTCAACACTGAGAGGCCGGTCGAGTGCAGATCCGTCGGAACACGCGTTTCAATACGGAATAAACGATAACCTCATCGTGACATCATCCAAGCAGCAAAGTTCATTTCCCATTGAAAAAGCGTTAACCGACGGATCTGCAGTCGATCATTCTGCTGACCATACAGTCAGTTTCTTTCAATTTGACGTGCTTCGACGGCTTGTTCTAGGGCGTTTTACCATAAACCATAAAAGAAAGTGACATGCTTTTGAGCACTATTAAAACATTACTAATTACTACCAATATCGTCAAACGATAAATGTGTTTTTGTCAATGATAGTGAACACTCATGCTATTTCAAATTGACTTTTGTCAGTTTATTGTCTTAATATTTTCTGTGACCTTATTTTCCGATTTGACAAATTTTTGCATATCTTCAATCAAAATAAATCATTTCATATGAAGTTAATAGAGAAAAGTTAGTCATGCGTAATTTGCAGGACACTATTCGGCTTTACATTTGAATTCCTAATGCATCTTTGGTTTCTTAAAATTCAATTTTCCACACAATGTGTTTTTAGATAAAAGTTAAAAACCATTAATGTTAAAATACAGCACTGACTAATAGATCGGGTTATCGCTTGTAAAATTGTTTCATCTGAGACCCTTTGGCAATTTGTACGAAAATTTGTTCACACTTTTACCGTAGCAATGCGTTAAAAGGTAGGCATGCATCGTAATTGTTCTATCATGTACCTTTGGAAAAGAACAACTGATCTGCTATGATTTTAATTATGATCTATTCCAGCCCCAATGACACCTCATTAACTTCTCTGTGCCTCTGGATGCATTGAAATAGGTATTTAGCATTTTATTTTGAAAAATCAATATAATAATAGGATCGTGTTGCTAGTGCCATTCTTTTCATGTCCCTCCAGTGAACAAGGGTATAATCCTACCCAGGACAGCTTCTTTACTGTATAGTAGGGATGACCATCATAATTTCATGTTGCCCCTATTGCTACAAAAGATTGTTTTCTGGAAAGAACTCATCAACAGAAGTATTTTGGTGGTTAAATGGTCAAAATCGGTCAAAAACTTTTCGAATTATGAATTTTCAAAGTTTCCCATTCTGACCGGTCATTGAACGAAATAAATTGACAAAGTCTAAATATAGCAATGTGAGCAAAATTGGTATAAGCATATATTTACCTTTTTTATATTTCTTTATTTTAATATTATATGCAAACATGAAACAAGCATATTGTGAAAGTATCAAAGGGGTTTCTTATGAAATGGCACTTTACCAGTCAATAGCATTAAGTATTTTTTCAAACCGAGGCACTGAAATCATGCTTTTAGAAAACATTTGCCAAAAATCATCCATAATGGCCAAAGTGGCACAAAATCAAAAGTCCAGGTGAACTTTTTTTCCACAACAATATACACTACACATAAGAAAAATACTAATGTACTACAAGGGATTTTCAACATAGGAATCCAAACAATCAAGTACCAACATGCACAGCTTTGTCCTGATATCACTTCTGGGGTTTTAACAAAATGTTTAACCTCTATTGTGATTGGCAGCAGCATAAGGTATCTCTTTGATAGCTGATAATGCCCAGCCATTCAGCAAGTGGCTAATAACTGACCTTGATAGGTTTGAATGAATACTGTCATGTGCTACAAAACCATCACACTCCAGGGCCTGGTCACTCCATATGCTACAGGGAGCACAGTACTTTAACAATGGAGTGAAAGACTCATTATTGATTAGGCGCGTATTTTAAAAGTACAGCTCCTGTGCGTGTATAGCAGCAAGTCAGCGCAGATGGTATAAATATAAGAAAATGTTTAGGGTTGAGATCAGGTGAATAATACAACAAATGAGCACGAAACTTCACTATTATGTTCAGAAAGGTGTCTATTTAACATGATTCGAAAGGTGTTTGGAAATTCCAAAGGGAAGCTGGTATTTAATTTTTAACTCGAGATCTACTTGTCCATTTTTTAACCTTTTTACAGAGGGTATGATAGAGGTACATGTAATAACGACAACTCTGCCAAATTACAGCTCAGTAGGTCAAGGTGTTCACCTGATCTTATTCATCTGAATATTTTGTGCCATTCTGAGCAGTGCTGCACTGGGCCACTGGCAATTAAGCGCACTGTGGCGATGGACCAATTTGGACTCACACTTACAGAAAAACAAAATAAGTTATATATAGAGTGCAGTACTCGCAACCAGCAGATGTACCGCACTTTGATTCTTTTTAATTTGAAAATCCAGCAAGTCCTAATTTTTTATGAAGAAAAATATTTCAATATATATAAAAGAATTATTGTTTCTTAAACGTGATCAACTATCCTAGCAATGTCGCACCCTCCACAACCCCATCGACCGTGCCCTGTGCTCAATGAATACGGGTTGGAATTTTCGATATTTGACACTTACGTTAGAGGGGCGGGGGAGGGGGTTAGCCTTCTAACGAAAGGACTTTCGTTTATAGGGCTTCATCGAACTTTTGGGTTGTTCCCTTACAAGTGCGTTGGCATGGTTGGATTCACTTCTGCGTTACTCTCGCACAGTCGCACACGCTGGCGTACATCGCGCAGTGTACACCAAAAATTATCGTCACGCTATCTCAGGCTGTGTTCATTCAATTGTAATTCCCACTGTAGATGATTTATAAAGTGTAGTTCCAATTTCTGCACTCAAGGCAGTACGTACAATGTGTCAATCTGTTTCAGCAATACCTCAAAGAACATTGAAGTGTAAGTTTGTTGTTTTGGTTTATGGAACGATTTGGAGACTTAGTGGTCAGCACTACCTGTAAAGTGTGCTGAGGCTTGTGGATCAACGTATAGGCGTTGTGCATGTGCGTAGCACAATATAAATCATAGGGGTTCTTCTGCGCTTTTTGTGCTTCCAGCAAGCCCAGCAATTCTTTTGCGCAAGAAGGCTCGTAAATTATCTCTTCACTTTTGCCAGAAATTCTTGTACCTGTATTTCTATTATTTTCCTTAAAAGGACGAAGAACTGAAAATTCTTTAACTGTCCTAGGAGAGGTATGACCGAAGTAATCGTAAAAAATCCTATTGTCAGTTATTGGAAGCTTCTGATAGGAATCTGTGGAATCTTAGAGCAAACCTGTTTTGACCATTAACATCAATATTAATTAAATTATCTAAAATATGGAGCTATTAGTGCGTATAGTTAGCAAGGCAGAAAGTGCAGAATATGTTCACCTCGTGTATAAGCTGATCGCTTGGACACTGGCATTGGAATAATATATTAGACCTAAGGAATTTTCGATATTAGTGTTGTACATGGTGCTGGTGGCGGGTGGGATTGATGGTGTGATGGTGTGTAACCGTTTACTTTGGCTGTTGCATTGGGTTCTTCGTTTAGTGGAATTATGTATGGTTTATAGGCACATATCAATATAAATATAACAAATAGCACTGGTGATTATACGAGGTGTCTTACACTATTTTGGGTCGTAAACCCCAAATTGAAATTGAATTCCTTTAGCCACTTTCCACTTCATGTTCGCCTTCTTATATATCATGAAGCCAAAATCACTCCAGTACATATCTACGACAGTGCTTCAGATTCAAACATATGCACCACTTTGAACACTGTCATGTTGTCGTGACTAAATTGCACCAATTTTAATGTTTAATGTAAACAAGAAGCCATCAGTCACAATGTTGAATGCATTTACATTTCCAAATAAATACACTAATCAACGGCCTTCATGCACTATTAAGTAGGTAAGCACCATGATATACGAGGTATAAAACTATATATACGAGTATTAGCTGATGATTGCTACCATCTTTACTTCTCTTCTTATTTATTTCATGAGCATATTTACAAACGTCAGAAGAACATGGCAATGGTAATTAATTTAAGGTGACATGGGAAGCAAAAAGAAATTCAAACCTGTTCGTGTGCCAGAAAGGTAAAATTGTTTCTCTTCGTCAGAGAGAATTAGAATTACTGACAATGAACGATTAGATATACATTTAGTTAACCTGTTGATATACCTTTGTTGTCCAATAAACGATATTGTTAAAACTAGAGGACTATAGATAGAGAGCAATTCTAAAGTCCTTATAATGTTGATTCAATTTGTAGATTTGCGTAACCTTGACGAAAGGTTAAAACTTAGAGTTTATGACATGTATTTGAGATATTTTCAAACGTATGAGTATCTCAGAGAACATTGTATTAACAGTTTAACTGTGATTTTAAAGAAACATTTATGCGATGCAATTGTCTGACATTTTGGTACCAAAAAGTAGTAACACCAAAAAGAACGAATGTTTTATGATTTGAAAGATATTAAACGCTTGTCGTTCTTATAGCACCATTCAGTAAAATATGAAAAATAAATTCACAACTGTGGATATGTCTTTGTTGAAGGTCAACGGAAGGAGAGATTGTTATTTATAAGATTACCGATGTCAAGTATTTCACATCATTATTAAACCATAGTCAGATCTACGACTCATTTGATATTATCGTGAAATTCATATTCGAGTCTGAGTCAAGTGATCTTGTTGTAGTACGAGCTACATACATATATATTCGTTATTCTATAATTAAAACGTATTACCTGTGTAAGCACATGAATGACTGGTAAACTAAATGCTTTAGACATTCTTAATACAGCAGCTTATTTATATACAACATTTCATCTATAAAGGTCTCATAAATCACGCAATAGTTTAATAGTGTAAGTGTTTGGCTGTGAATTATGCAACATTTGCAATAAAAAAAGACGACCAGTTGATAAATGTTCTACTTGATATGCTACTTGCAACATTGAATACGACGACCAGATTATACAACACAGATTCAAAAACGGTCTCATGGGCCACGCAACAGTGTCTGACTGTGAACTGTGCAACATGCAACATTTGCTACTAAAAAAACACACAACCCAAAAGCATTCTATTCAGACAAGATGTCGATGCTTATACCTTGACAGTTTGACAAATGTTCTACTTGATGTGCTAACTGCAACATAATACGATGACTAGACAATTTAAATGTCTGAAGTAAAATTATGTGGCTACAAATACAAATGTACTGTGTTGCGATTTGCCACACATACTGTATACCTTTTTTTGTGTTTCAGCGCACGTAAAGGAACTCTTGGGGAGGGAGGGGGTTGCCACCAACCATCACCCCTTTGGTAGACGAGGGTTAAAGTTAACATGTTAACCCATCAACAAATGGTACAGATTATTTCATGCTATCACTGGTATACAGTATTTATTACCAGTGGCACTAAATTGGCAGGCTGTCAAGCGGAAGACGTGGAAAATTTATATATTTTCATATACTTGACCCATCAACCCGAAAACCATAATTTGAATCCATATCAAATCTGCCAATATTATGAAATTTTTGATGTCCTTGAAAAATTAAATTATTCATTTCTAACAGTATCATCAGACTGGGCCGTCTTTGACAATGTAAACATGTTTTCCTCGCAATTTGTCACCTTTTGCACAAAGGGTTATTGTAAGCTGAACACTAGAGCTATTTCATATTGCATGATAATCATGATCATCTCGTTTTGAGGTCAGAATTTGAAAATGAATGCATTTCTCGCCTTTTAAGATGATTTTGAAGCATAATTTTAATCAACCAAAATAAATCACGCAAAACGAATGATAACTTATTATTTATTGTCTTCCATTCAGGCAATCATAACTATAGCCTACTTTAAATATTTCGATAGTGGAGAATAAAACCCTTCAATCAATGCTTTGTAGAAAACAAGTAATCACTACATAAGCAGTGTCTCCCCTGAAAGAAAAAGAAAGGTAACAATAAGTAGATAAGAAGACATTTTGAGCGTATCACACGGTTGAATTCCTCAAATAAACACGCCAAGTTTTTAGACGAAGCAATCATGAAATTAGATTTCTTCGTTGTGTCATTGTAGTTGTTACAAGCATTTACAAGGGAACTAATGTTATATGGAAACGTGACGCGATTCAAATTTTGTGGATTTACCAGACTTTGATGTAAAGTGTAAAGGGAGAATCATGGGAGTATTATTCGTGACAATATCAGTCAAAGTTATAGACAACGACTGCGAATGTACAGCTTACGCACTAATGTACCTGTACTGTTTGTTGTACATTATCTATGTATCGTCCTTTGTCATGAGTCATACAGCATTTAATTTCTTTCACTTTTCAGACTGACGTATTCCGACGGCTTGTTCTAAGGCGTTTTACCACAAACCGTAAAGAAAAGTGACATTCTTTTGAGCACTAGAAACAATATCGTCAAACGATAAATGTAGTTTTGTCAATGATGGCAAACACGCATGCTATTACATCCGTCAGTTTATTGTCTTAAGGTTTTCTTTGGCCAGTCCCCGATCTTCAATCAAATCAATCATTTCAAAGGAAGTTATTAGAGTAAAGCAAGTCATTTGTAATTTGTGGGTCAATTTTTCAATTTTTCAACTTTACATTTTACTTGATGCGTTTTTTGTTGTTTTATTTTTCACTCTCCAGTGTGTTTTCAGGTAAATTTTTTAAATCACTAATATTAATTAAAATAGAGACTCAATAATTAAAACAAAAAGCAAATGAGTCTTAATAGGTCGGGCTATCATGGTTTATCGCAAAGGTGTTTCATCTGAGACCCTTCGGCGATTGGTACGAACATTGTTTGCACGGTTACCGTAGCAATACGTTAAAGGTACGCCTGTATCGTAATTTGTCTAGATACCGTGGGAAAATAGCAACTGATCTGCTATAATTTTAATTAAAGAGCTTCTTTACTACGTATACCGTATATAATTGTTGGGAATGTAAATATGGTAATGGATGTCCACAGGATATGAAAGTGATATAAGAGCCTTCTGATGTCAAGTTGACTTTTAACTTATGTGTCATCACACAACAGCAAATCGATTAGACTACTCCGTAGTCCACTTGCCCATTGTCATGAATGTGCATACTTTGGATATTGTATTTAAGCTTAAAACTCCGATTTAAATAATTTGTGCACAATTGATAGATTTTCACAACTGATCATCTTTTCAGTCACCGTACTCCCTCTGTATGTTAGCTTCCCAAGTGGACTACTGACTTAGCCTTGAGAGTTAGGCCAATTTCTGGCCTAACTAAAATTGGTGATGATGTAATGCATCTTTAAAATGAATCTGGCTTGTGATTGGTCGCCCAGATCTCGTTATTGTTTAAATCCTCCCGACGCGTACTGGTACCATTATAACTATACATGGTACACAACTATCTAGGGAATGCGGCGCTTTTGTGCTGGTGGATGAACGTATGCATCTAGCGCGTATTGTACCACCATGCTTAGTCTTGTGGTTAGATTTTATTGATAAACAAGTATGATTGACAGTGTGTGAGTCCCGGGGTAAAGTTCTGCTTAAAAGTGAAAGTCCATAGTCGATTTTAAATCGTAATAAACTGGCAGATTCTAAAATTAGAATTGTTCAGTATTGGAGTGCCATTACAGTTATGCCATTATGATATGTTGCATTCAATAATATAAGCCTACGTATACTTTACTTTTACTGTCACAAATATAATTATATATATATAAACTTTTTCATAACCATTTTATACTAGTATTTTGATGTAATAAATATCAGTATAAATTCGAGTTCAACTGAATGCGTTCATCATGATTAATAACGTATTTTTATTTATCAAAAATCGACTATGGCATAGTCTACAAATCGATGAGAGGTAAAACTTTATTCTCAAAATACATACTAGTATTGTGCTCAATAACGCCCATATATGTGACGTGGTATATCGAAAGGAGACACTTTTGGGCAGGATCGTAAATGGAGAAATAGCCAAAAATCTGCCCGGGTGATGTTTTTTCCAATTTGGGTTTGTTGCAAATATGTGATGTTAATAATGTTTAAATATTGTCTGATAGTTTCGGACCGGAATATAACTGGCTTGTATTTTTTCAGACATTGTTCAAGGTCATACCTACACTCAACATTGCCAATAATATTTTTTAATGGCCGATATCTCAATTTTATAATATAACAACTTACGAACTCAATATCTTCGCTTAGGAATGTCCGATTTTATTAGGAAAAATGGCGTTGTGGAGTAAAATATCTCGGTTGTTTGATGTGATCATTTACTAAAATTTCTAACAAAATATTATATAATGTTCGATTCTAGACCCGGATAATACCAACAGCTATATCACACTAATATAAACATACATTTTTTTGCTATTTTAAGCATAGATTTTCAAGTATATATCAAACTATTCATCTTTTTACGCTTTTATGCGGTAATTTTTATAAAATGTAATTGAGGCGCTATTTACATATATTTTTAATTTAAATTAGCTAAATAATTGACCTATTCCTTACATTTCATGATAAAAAGTTTTGTGAAAATTTCCTTGTCATTTGTAAGTCTTTTTTCTGATGTTCTAATATCATTATAGAAGTGTCTACCACTTGTAAAGATGCAACCAAGATTTAAGATAAATAGTGCCATCATTGTTCAACTTTTCTTAAAAATGACCCAGCTTTACATGCCATCAAACAACCGTGATTTTTTAGGATATGTAAAACACACTCAAAATTGATAACCTGCCCAAAAGTATCTCCTTTTGATATACCAAGTCACATATAAAAGTAAATGGTTTGTAAGCTTAAGTATGTTGAAATACATTGTTCAAAAACAATTTAAAAGGAAAGAAAAAATTAAAACTGTTGGTCTAAATCGTAAATTATCTTTTCAGTTGTGCCAAAAATTCTTTTACCTTTTCAATTCAAATTCAAATTAAATTTCAGACTATTTTAGCCCCAGATCAACATGAACTTTGCTATTTGAACCCGCGCGAATCGCGAATTTTTTTACAATTTTGCCCTATTTAGGCCAAAAACATGCTGTTATTGGGGTTAAAAAGAAAGATGCATAGGGCAATTTTGGGGCCAGCATGATGCAGTCATGTCTACAGTAGAATTCATCTCGACCTTTGCAGGACTTAACCCCATTAAAAGCTATTAAACCAAGATAACACTCATTGAAACAGCTCAACTGATTAAATCGGATCTTCTCTGGCTGTGCACATGTGACTGTTTTCATGTGCGATATCGCAATAAAGTTTGCGTATTATAGCTTCAGTTGGGTAACCGATTATAAAGGAAACGAAAGGAAACAATGGTATGTGTACTTTTGTTCACGAAATGAGACAAAGACCTGCTTTTTGTTAACCAGCATTCTTCAAAATGAGCAACATAATGATTGTTGACTTAACACGGTTTGGAAATAATTTCTTCATATTTTTGGTGTTATCTGTCGTTTACATATCCTTCCTAAAACACAAAAGTGCGACCCTCTCCAAACATCTAAATTAGCTAAAATTTAGGACATGTTACAAAACTTTATTTTCTAGAACCTATTTAGAATAATTTAAATGTAGCTTTTACCGTTTTTTTGTGGCATCCTTCAGAAGTGAGCGGTCCGATACCAATATTTTCGGTCAAATCTCCATTCAATTAACACGGGGAGTTGGCTAGCTATGCCTTGCCCTCACTCATATTTTACAAAAGTGCGACCATTTCTGAACATCTAACCTAGCTGTAATTTTAGGTCATGTTAGAGAAATATATTTGCTAGAAGTTTTGGAGAATAAATAAAATATTGGCTGGTTATTTTTCACACAGTGATGTTAACTAGGCAAGTGTCCATTCTCCCAACATACATCATTTGTACAGGTCACGCGTCAATGGTGAGAGCACTGTGTATTGTGTATAGGAAAACGTACAGTAACTGCAGTATGAATGGCTTGTTATAAGCGTATGAGTATCTTACACTATTTGGGTCGTAAATTACCAAATCAATCCTTTACCGCTTCATGTCCGCCTTCTTACATTAGAAGCTAAAAGCACCCCCAGCACATGTCATGATGGTGCTTCAGATTACACCAATATGCGCCACTTGTCATGTTGACGTGAATAGATTGTACCCATTTTTTACGTTTAAAATGTCAGCCATCAATCACAATATTTAATGTATTCACATGTCCAAATGAATACACCAGATTAACTGCCTTCATGTACTTATTAAGTAGGTATATGCAAAGAGCTTTTAATAGAAATAGAGTCGCAATAGATTATATAATCTTTTGTTCTTTTGATGCCGATTAGAAGTTGCGACAGGCTATTCATAAAAGTGGTACCATTGTTTCGAAGAAAGGGGTTCAGCCATTAATTTGGTCACTAGGCCGGCATCATATTAACGCTCTACACATCAAGCGAGTATCAATAAGTGACCACAATACAGTCATGTGTAAGGGCAGTCAGGTGTAAAGTGGTACCATTGTACTCATGTATCCAAAATGTGTGCTTGTGTGGGTCTGAAGACTATAAGGAGGCTTTAGCTGTCGATGCAATCATCTTTACCACCCACCTGACGATAGGCGTTTCATTTAAATAAATTGAATGCTCTTGGTGATCGATTACACATTAGAATGTATGAAAGCTGCCATGTCCAGTCCATGTATCTATATTACACTATAATGGTAATCGCTATACGTATACATGTAAGTATAAGTATAGGCCTATAAAGGTTGTTTTAAAGAAATTTCTATTTAATTTTATTTTAAGAAGGATATTGGTATAGAAATAGTGGCGTACCCAAAGAGGGAGGGGTTGGGGAGGGCAGATTCACCTCTGTGAGAAGTCTTGGGATGGGAAGGAGGAGGGAGGAGGGATATGGAGAATGAGAGAGGGCTGGAGGAAGGAGAAATAAAAGATATAATAGAGACAAGTAGATAAATAGAAATATAAGGAAAATGATGGGAATGAGAGAGGGAGGGTGAGAGGGGACAATGAGAGCGAGGGAGTGAGAAGTGTAGGCCTAGGAAAGAATAAGTACAGAGAAGGGAAAAGAAAGGGAATGATAAATACATTTAATAATTATTATTAGGCCTATATAATAACTAAACACATAACAGCACTGGGCAGCCATTCGACGATGTCAATGCCTTTATTCGTTACGTAATTAAAACGCCCAGTCAGATGTATTTCTCACCTACCAAACACAACTCACCCAATTTCGCAAACTAGACGTTGAATGTACACTCTCATGAATATTGATTGGCAACATTTTCCAATATGTCAGCGCTCTAATCGGAAACAATAGAACAATAGACCCTGCAGAGCGTTGGGTATATGCGAGGTATAAAACTATATACGAGGATTAGCTGATGATTGCTACCATCTTTGCTTCTCGCGTATTGCTATTTCATGAGTATACATCAGAAAAACACGGAAATTGTTTAAAGGCCGCTATAAATATCTGGAAAACACATTAAGTTGGGAGCTGTACAAAGTTTGGTGGTATAGAGGTGAACATTGACTTGATTATATTTTAAGCCTACTTAAGGGATCTAAAATGAGCGTTTATTGCGGTTCGACAGTATTTTTTGTGGGACATGAGAGCACCTCAGACCTATCGAATTATATTCTGAATACGAAGCATGTCTTTCTGATATCAAATAATTTCCATTTTTTGAAAATCACAATATAATACAAATTTTATGACAAATTATAACAATTTGATATTTTCAAATTTTGATATAACAGTCCTCGAAGTAAATTATATAAATCTAATGACATATTCTTAAAGTGTATGTAGCAGGAAGGAAAAGCCGACGGTCAATTGAAAATTTTGACCTTTCATATTGAAGATATGGATTTTTTCCCCAAAAGACCTATTTTTTTTTGGGTGTTTTGGGAAAAAAAATCCATATCTTCAATACGAAAGGTCAAAATTTTCAATTGATCGTCGGCTTTTCCTCCCACCTACATACACTTTAAGTATAAATCATCAGATTTATAAAGTTTACTTCAAATACTGTTAAATATAAAAAATATCAATTTTTAATGATTTGCCATAAAATGTGTATTAAATTGCGAATTTCAAAAAATCAAAATTATTTGATATCAGAATGACATTCTTCGTATTCAGAATGCAATTCGATATGTCTGATGTGCTCTAATCTCCCACAATAAATACTGTCCAAACGTTCATACCCCAGCCCTTAATTGGGTTGTCCTTGAAAGTTTACCTGGTCAACTGGATCCCCCTTTAAGGTGAGATGTGAAGCAAAACCTCGTAAAAATTCTCGCACAGTCAGAAAGAATAATAAATACATATAGGTCTACTGGCAAAGAAAACTGAAAATGCATTTAATTAAAATTGTGAGCTATCTAGAATTTGTTGGCAAATAAACGCCTGTTAAATACGACCAAGGTAGAGAGCAATTCTCAAATCCATATAATTTCGCTTCAATTAGTATAGATTTTGGCGACAAGGCAAATTTGCGGTCCGCTTGAATCCTAAAAGGATGCATTAAATTGATATATTTACAAGCATGGGAGTGTATTGAGAACAATGTATCGGCGGTGCAAGTATCTCACATGTTGGTAAACAGACTGTAATAACACCAGGAACGGATGTTTTATGATTTAAAAGATATGCAACGCTTGTAGTTCTCATCGCGCCATTCGGTATAAGATGAAAAATAATAAATTCACAACTGCGGATAATAACGGAAAAATAAATTGTTATTCTAGTAACATTATTTATGCATATTAAGTATTTCACATCATTAGTCTCAGAATAAGGAATATTGGTATACGACTCAGTTTGATCATGTAATTCACAACCGATTCTGAATCAAATGATATTATTGTATGGCGAATATAGTGGAAGAGATTAACTGTGAACTGTGTAACATATTTTGTGATAAAAACAACAACAACAAAAAGACAAGATGTAGAGGTTATAATACCTTGATAGTTTGATTAATTTTATGTGCTAATTTCTATATAATACGACGACTAGACAATTAAAATGTAAAAATATCTGGCTACAATCATGACAATAGAGGTTATCCGTGATAAGCTACATATCCTATCAGCGACTGCTATACCTTGTTTAGTACTTTCAAAAGAAGTACCTGGATGTGCAACCATGACTGTTTCAAAATAGCCCGCCAAAGCAGGTAACTCCGAGGTCGTGCATTGAATTGGATTGAATGAGGAATACTACGGGAACCAGCGCCTTTGATAGAAGCCCGGGGGTAGAAGTCACACATGAGTAAAATGGATAACATAATAGGCAGTGATATATGGTCGTAAAGTGGCAAATTGTATTCTGAGTTACAGTGCAAAATGTGCATAAAGGTTGTATTCAAAGGTACCTCAAGTTGGTGCTACATATATCTCATTTTGCTAGTGATAGTCAAACACCTTTTAAACCAATCATTTATACTATTGTTGAAAAGGATAATAAGCTTCTACCTATACAGAGAATTCTTAAATAGCTCTAGTCTTTATTTATGGCTAAATGCTCTTCAAGTGATGGATTGCAATCATTGTATTTTGTCTCGCTGACTTAAGGATGATTTGAAGTGACCGGCAATTATGACCGTTTGATATTTACCAGCAATGTGGAAAAAGAGACATATTTTTTGTAACACCGAAATAAGGCACCCTTTTGCTGAAGAAGCAAAGTTCAACAAACCATAACTCCAGTTCTGGATATCGTTTGAAATCAAAAACAAGAATTTAGACGAATAAATCTGTTATAAAGTCAACAAATCAACGTAGTTATCGGTTGTGGTGCATGCCCGGGTTCGATCCCGGCGGTTGAAAACTTGTTAGGATATTGTCTTGGAAAAAACTCTGCATTTAATTATGAAGCTTATTCCGATGTCACTAGGATATATCACATCATGTGGCTGCCAACAACAACGGCGCCGGGGTGACTAGTATAACAGAACCCCGTTGTTGAGAGTAAGAAGTATGTTCTTAGGTCTACCGAAGAGGGTGTGGGGTGGGGTGCATAGCCCCTTCTAAAATTTAGCTATGCTAACCGTCTCATAGTTGATATTTGATAACGTGTTTCCAGTGATACCAAAATAAATAGCAAAATTTGTCATGACGACATATTGTGAATGCGCCTCCAAGTATCTGGAAAGGGTTAAATGGGCTCTATGTGGTGATGGGAATGGGTTAGTTATTGATTTTTAGCTAAAATCTTAGAAACGCGAAATATCAGTGGACTTCAACATCCCTACCCTCAAAGCTTGACGGTCGGTCTTACCCACTGATAGGTTAGTTGCTAAAAATAAGCATGATGCAGTCATGTCTACAGTAGAATTCATCTCGACCTTTGCAGGACTTAAACCCCATTAAAAGCTATTAAACCAAGATAACACTCATTGAAACAGCTCAACTGATTAAATCGGATCTTCTCTGGTTGTGCACATGTGTCTGTTTTCATGTGCGATATTGCAATAAAGCTGGTATTATAGCTTCAGTTGGGTAACCGATTATAAAGGAAACGAAAGGAAACAATGGTATGTGTACCTTTGTTCACGAAATGAGACAATGGCCTGCTTTTTGTAAACCAGCATTCTGTGCACATGTGACTGTTTTCATGTGCGATATCGCAATAAAGTTTGCGTATTATAGCTTCAGTTGGGTAACCGATTATAAAGGAAACGAAAGGAAACAATGGTATGTGTACTTTTGTTCACGAAATGAGACAAAGACCTGCTTTTTGTTAACCAGCATTCTTGAAAATGAGCAACATAATGATTGTTGACTTAACACGTTTTGGAAATAATTTCTTCATATTTTTGGTGTTATCTGTCGTTTACATATCCTTCCTAAAACACAAAAGTGCGACCCTCTCCAAACACCTAAATTAGCTAAAAATTTAGGACATGTTACAAAACTATATTGTCTAGAATTTTAGAAGAGTACTTTTAATATTGGCCGGTTATTTTTCACACAGCGACGTTAACTAGGCAATGTACTATTACCTATAACATTAACTAAAACACCAAAGTACGCATATTTCCAAACATCTAAATTAGCTAAAAATTTAGGACATGTTAAAAAACTATATTTTCTAGAACTTTAGAAGAGTACTTTTAATATTGGCCGGTTATTTTTCACACAGCGACGTTAACTAGTCATATCCCCATACTTTTAACGTAGGGCTATTTGTAGAGGTCACGCGTCAATGGGAAAGAGCACTGTGTATTGTGTATAGTATGGTGCAAAGGATGGCCCCACAATTACACCATGCACCAAGCCATTTGGTGGTAAATCCGAGGGTTTTAGACAGTGCACCAAAAAGAAACTCTTTAAGGGGACTTGCCTCCACCCCTCGTCTACCGAGGTAAGCTGTAATTTAGTAAGCTGTTGCTATGTTGCTAAAATAAGTGCAAAGTATGGTCCCACAATAACATCAAGTCATTTGGTAGTAAATCCGAAGGTTTTAGTGCAGCAAAAAGAAACTCTTTAAAGGCCGCTACAAATATCTGGAAAACACATTAAGTTGGGAGCTGTACAAAGTTTAGTGGTATAGAGGTGAACATTGACTTGATTATATTTTAAGCCTACTTAATTGGGTTGTCCTTGAAAGTTTGCCTGGTCAACTGGATCCCCCTTTAAGGGGACTTGCCACCACCCCTTCGGTAGACTGGTTAAGATATAGACTTTCTGTCTGTCAGCCAGTCTGTCTGTCTGTCTGTCTGTCTGTCTGTCGGGGTGTATGGGTGTCTAGCTGTCTGGCTGTCTGTCTGTGTGTCTGCCTGTCTGTCTCACTTTCTCCTCCTAACTTAAATATAATTAAAATTAAAAATAAATCATTACAAAAATGAAATCAAAATACAGGTCTCAACGCAGGGGAATGTTTCAAACGTTCATTAACTTGCGCATTCCCTTTGCAGTAATAAAACGAATGATTATCATGATAACACCAATCAGTTCATTATCATTTTAAGCACCTTTTATAATGTATTCCGTTTATACATTTAGAATGACTTAGAATGACTTGCAATTCCACATAGTGGCGCTTTAACTTAAGTTGTTACAGAACCTGGCACTCATACCGTAGCTTATTTAATTTACGCTATACAATGATTTACCTGTCGTCTCTGTCAATAACCTAGTCAAATCAATCCGGGAAATAAATTCCGAATGCAATTCTATTGCGAATTGAACCAATAAGTTGAAAATATGTTGATTCAAACTTTATATTGTGATTTAACTTGCTTTAGGGAAAAAAGTGTTTTAGGAGCGCGAGCCATGTGTTTTTGTCTGTCCTTGACGAATTTTATTACATTATTGGCCTATTTTACCTCGTTTTTGCAAATGAGTTTCCAAAAGTATATTTATCTAATAAAACTCGGATCAATATATAGTTGACAATCATAATAATGGTAACAAAACGCATAATGTCTTTTAATTTGAGGTTGAGAGGAAACAGAGAATAACAAACATAAGAAAATAATATTTCACCATGCTCCAATGGCCGTCGACTGTTATCTGAATACGTAAGACCTTGTCCCTGCGATGGCAGATTCTCTTAAGCTTACACAAAATACACTGAATACTTTTGTATATGCGATAGTCGCTGTAGCGACGGGCGATCAAAATCGGATCAATGAGTTGGTCGTTTATTTGAAACAATCCGCTTTAATTGGTCAATTTATAGTCCATCACTGGCGACTGGAATCTAGACTGTATCTGAAACTGTTTATCTAATTTTAAATGTCAATAATTAATGGCCCATTTTGGCATATTATATGCAACTTAGTTACCATGGTTAAAAGGAAAGAAATTATTATTATATTGGGCGGATCTCGATTTTCAATTCAAGTAAATGTGTAATCCTAATAATGTGTTTAAACATTAAAAATGTTTATTATCAATTAATGGATATGTTCTCATTGTTAATAGAATCGTTTTTTCATTTACATTAAGGTACTATATACTGCTATCATCATTTAATATTCAAAGAGCTGTTTTAGTGTGAGCCTTTTCTATTGGGACTTTTGTCTGATGCTGAAAACAATAAACAAGACGTTAAACATTTTTTATTTGCCTTGAACGGCTACTTGAACGGCTGGTGAAAGCTTGCATTTATAAGTACTAATATGAAGACCATGACTTGGACACTGTTTAAAACCATTTTTAGAGCAGGCTGTAAGGCGAACACGATGCAAAAAGAGAAATAAGGTGAACTTTTGAAGTTAAATACGTCTCCCATTCCATTTACTTATTTTCTTTTTTGTGAAAACAATACGTTAGTGGTATTTATGACAAATCTTAAAACAATGATTTCTAAGGGCCGTGTACTTGTGTAGTAATGTGCACTTTCCAATTACCGCCCTACCACGGAGTATGAATTATTGATGTGAAGTAAATATATAGATGCCAAGCGTCAGTACAAGGGTGTTCTCGTCAGGACTTGTATAGAATGATTAATATTTGATTAAGATCACAAAACAAACAAGGAAATTTGAGGGTCACAATGTAATAGTCATGCTCACTTTGTAAAATGTTTCATGTTACTTACATTCAGTACCAAGGAACATTCTATTAGTGTTATTAGACAAGTAAATTAGATGGAGATAGCCGACGCATGCGCAGACTTGTTATCATAGGGTACCAAAACTCAAAGCATGCAAAGTTGGTATGATTATATGAATAAATATTTCACCAGTATCAAATTTGGTCACAATGAATAAATGAGCATGCTATGAGAGGCCGAATAGTCAATTGGAAAAATGCATGACAAATATATACATTAGGCATACCCGTTTCCTCGGGAATTCCTCGGGAAAAGAAGACGTCTTATAGTTCAAGCAATATACTGTAGCAATATCCTCACACGGTCAAAACATTTTAATGAACTTCGCTCACGAGATAAACTTCTGATGGTGTCAAAAACAATGATAAACTTAATCTGATCCGTCGCCAATTTGTTTCTTGACATGTACAAGGATAATGCTAGCATTTTCAATATTGTGCACAGTTTTTTGATAATCTTCTGTAGTAGAGAAATTGTCTGAAAATCTAGTAATGTTGATATTTTGACTCATTCGTTTAAGCATACATAGAAGATTACAAAATCTGCGTCCAACGTGTCACAGGAAGAGAGTAATATATATCATAGGCATGTAATTATGTTCCTTAGCCATTGAACAGCATGTTTTCCGTCGTAGTTAAAACTTTAATTTACCAAAATCATCACAAGGGCTTCACACTGATTTTATGGATATGCCCATATAAGGTATGATCTCTTTGACGACATACCTGTGAGAGAATGAAGAAAGAGAAAGTAGGGCCAGGGAGGATGGGGATTGTCTGTGGGGGAACAGATATATACCATGGGGGTAATAGTATACAAATAAATTACATGATCTTAATGATTACACCTCAGCAGAGTAAGCTATCAACCTTTTCGAGATATGGCGTACACAATAGGAGGGCAGTCTTCAATATGGGTAAAACCCGGCAAATTCAAAAGACTTTATTTTTCGTGCAACGCCATCCTATTGTGTCCGCCATATCTCGGAAAGGCTAATGCCAGAAAGCAAGAGATCACATTTCCGAAAAACAAACCACGTAATAGTTGGGTAATTAGATAATACTATTCATGTTAAATAAAAATTTTACTTGTAAAAGTTTCGGTGGCGTTTTGTATATTTTATGCAACACGCGAATTACACACGTTAACACGTGACTGGATTCCACAAGACGCATTGCTGTGATTTGTTGTGACAAAGACAATTGCAATTGAATTGACGGTAATGATCAGTAAAATAGCCTTTGGAGCAACTTATTGGACAAAGAAAGTCAATCTAAAGCTGCGAACGCTCCTTAAGTAACTGCAGAAAAGTGATGCAGTAGGTTTGTTTGTTTTTCGTTAATATATTAATTTAAGAATAATGTTATCTCTTGCATTCCATTTTTCATTCAAATCTACCGTTGCAGTCCTGCCAAAGTTAACTTAAGATCAACATAATTTATTTATATTGATATTAATGAATGCGTCTATACGTCAAGACACATTACCTGCACTGCTCGCCGAGCGACTGCTGTTGCATTGGTGTCAGTGATGGGGCGAGGTTGATGGTACTGGATCTGTCCCTAATTTCAAAATAAAATGTAAAGGATTAAATTAAAGAATTGAAGAAAAAGAAGAGAAGAAGACGACAGCGGAAGCAAAACAAGCTTCTCTTATCAAAAGATCATTAATTTGAGAGCTACACTGTACTTTTTTGCACAGATGTGAATCGCACACTTTTGCAAAGTCCCTGTGACTAACTGTTACGGTAGACTGCATAACTGTGGGCGAAAATAAATGTTAACAAGCTGTTATGAGAGTCGTTTGACGGTCATTTGTGGCATAAATTTCGTGTTTGTAGCGAAGGAGCATTACCTGGAATATCAGGTATTGCCGTGTCATGTTTCATTTGGATTGGAGATATTCTGTAAAATACTAAATACGGATAATGATACTTCCTGTGCGAAGTTAGCACTACTTTCTGGCTCTGTTGCTTTAGTATTTTAGAGTGGTGAGCACCTCGCGTTACGCTCAGTTGAACGCCTCGCGCTATGCGCTCGGTTGAACGCCTCACGCCTCGCGCTCGCTAAATTCGTGAGGGTGACACACTGCGGCTCCCAGACAAACAAGTACCAAAACAAGACAAACAGGTGGTATGTCTATGCTGCGGCTAAAGCATTTTCCACCCTGATGGGGCAGTGACGTCAGTGCACATTTCATTGGGCGCAGCTACAAATTGCTAGTGTTAGCTCAAAGCGCTGGCGTACACACGCACATGCCCAAAGACGCCGCATAGATGCGCGCAAGAAACAGCTGCCTCAACGCTTTGACGTCACTGCCACATCAGGGTGGAAAATGCTTTAGTACGAAGTAGGACATGTCATGTAGTAAATTAAATTCGACTTCACCTTACTTATCATAATACAGTGAACATGTGTCCCTTTGACCTGTTTGATACCCGTATTGACGGATATACACCACCTGTTAGCCATCAGAAACATACTATGATCTGAAAGCTATCTGCAAGTTCTTACTCATTCATGAAGATTCTCATTAATTAACTATCCAGTTAACACCAAACCAGTAGAATCGAGTTTCAAAATAATGTAGATTCTGCCTGTTACACATGACTTCGGTACTTCACCAATGTTGTAATACAAGTGCCTAACGAAATTTCATTAATACATCACTCTGACAAGGTAGGGATTTGATAGGATTGCACGACTAAGTCGCCAATAGTCGTAATCGCAACTAGTCGCGACTTTCGACTATGACTTGGTGATAGTCGACTAATGACGACAAACTATTGGATCCTCAAGATACATTAAGTACATGAAGTAAGACAACTTTAAAACAGAGCGTTTGGCAACTACTCTTTGGACATCAATATAAATGTTGCTAAAATTTGTTTAGATATGTGCAAGTTTATTCGGTAGTAGCTGTTCATGTTAGTAGGTATAGATCTTGTTATATTTGCTCTCTCTCTCATGATCGTCTGTTGCATTGTCACATGTGGCCACAGTTATATTAATCACTCAGTCCATTGCGATGCACGTGTTGATTTGTGCATTTTGGTAAGGTTACACAACTTAGTATTTTTTAGTAATAATTGACTAGTCAGCACCAAATAGTCGCGTCTAGTCGACTAATTACGACTATTTGGAAGTCGAAATTTCAGTACAAATTCGAGGTACCATTCATGCTCAAAATGCACGTGCATCTCGATGGATTGAGTGAGTAATCTAACTGCTTCCATATGTGGCAATGCAACCAACGATCACAAGACAGATCATTTTCGGCAACATTTATTTGTGTAGATGTCAAATGATTAGTTGCCAAACTTTATGTTATATGTTGTCTTACTTCATGTTCTTAATGTATCTTGAGGATCCAATATATAGTCGTTATTAGTGGTGTGATGTGCTTTGAGTAATTTGATTTAAATATTTATATTTGTTTACAACTTAAAACTATGTCATGAGAAATAGGAGAAAGTGGAAAACCAAGAGTTTGTGTGTTTTAGGGAAAGCCCTTTGGTTACAGTAAACAAACAAACTCAGTCAGAGTTATCAATAATCTTAAAAATACCCACTATTCCAGAATGTTCAGTGTTGCCTAATGTTAACTGGGAAAACCCCATTTGCTAAAATAAGATGAATGTGACGTAATAGTCTATTAATAAATTGTGGGTTTTTGGGAATATAAAAAGGTGAAAGCATTGGAGTTCTCTCTTTACAGAACATGAAGAGAGTTTGTGGGCTCTCGGCGTCTTGGTCGTCGTTGTGCTTCAAAAGGAGGTACATTTGAACCACTTTGCATAGCCAATAATGTGCTATTTTAATACAGCAACGAATGAGATTTTGAGTGTATGAAATACTTGCTGGAGTTTGGTTTATAAAACAACACATCTGTCAATAAAGTCCCGGAATAAAGTGGAGCAGTGCAGAAAGAGTCCTGTTTCCTGGAGAAAGCGAGTGATCAGTGAAAGAAACACCATTTTTGGATATTGTCATCTGTGCAAGGAGTTTTAACTTAAAAACGTTTGGAGAAAGTAGCATAAAATTTGTGCGAGGATTTTATACGCAAAAATATATATAAATCCAAGTATACAGTGGACTTTGCTGAACAGTGATTTTTGCAGGACAAGTGAAAGAGGACATATACATCAGCCGTCCAGAAATTGCAACAGAACTCTATGATCACCAAGAATGTATTATATGCGAATTTATTGTTCATGTACCAAACATATTTTGCTTTACTTTTAATTAAAGACCAGATGTTGTTAACTTAATCAAACAGTGTATTATTGTTGTTCATTCGTGTGAATTTGGGTAAAAGGTAATTTTGACCTTGAGTCATTACGGCTTGTAACAGTCGACTATTACCAAGTCATAGTCGAAAGTCGCTACGACCGCTTATGAACGCGACTACGACTATTGACGACTAAGTCGTACAACCCTAACTATTTTTGGGCATGAAAGTAACCTTAAATTTTTACTCAAATTTTGACTTCCAAGAAGTCGTAATTAGTCGACTAGTGGCGACTATTTGGTGCCAACTAGTCTACTACTAAAAAAATGAATTCACGTAATCATTGGATAAGTAGGATTTACTATAGAAATTTAAGTGACATTAAAATTCGTGGGTATAAGTGCTGACCCTATTTCATTTATATGTGCATACTTTCATATGTACATGTATATAAGAACTCACTTAAAGAAGAAAAATATACTACAATCTAGGAAAAAAATAGTTGGCACACTTGCACTAAACAATGGAAATGCGTGCCCTATCACAATTGGAGAGGCGAGTGAAACATGCATGCAATATATGTGAAGTACAGACACCCCCTATATCTCACCCTTCCCCACTCCCCATCTTTTAATGTTGGAGGGTCTCACGGACCTGTTGACAACATGGCTTGGTCCAACATTGAATTGGGGGAGCGGGGGAAGAGATATACCAAAAGACAGGCAAAGTGTGCCAACCTTTTTTTCCTGGATTGTAGATATAATATTGTTTGGCTTTTGTACTTGTCCATATGTCCTTGGTAATCATTTGTGTCATAGTCTGATGTTGTACAAAACTATATCTTGTACTATATAGCTAATTCGCTTATCAACTTAAGTTTTTGTACTAATTATACTACTTATACTGCTCTGTACTGTTTACAGGCTCAGCAATCTAGTCAGCTTATTTAATAAATACGAATTATTAGCAAGGAAAAACAAACCATTCTGGTCAATTTAGATTATATATATTTTAAAAAGAAGAGATGAATAAGTAGATAAATAGGACATTGATTTGAATGTATCTGGCTTGAAACAAATTATGGCCGGCATGCGAAATAAACAAAAACGATAAACTCGATTAGCCTTCAAATGTACTTTTGAAATATAAAGTGAATTATAAACATAAAATACTAAAATTGCTATTGATTGCAAAGAGCGGAAAGATTGATATCATATAGCTCGCGTGTCGTTGATTAGATTGGGCCAGCATAAGAATGGGTTAAGGACTAATATTTCACGCTTACTGAGTAGAGATAGTTACGTCATGAAATAATGAAATCAGCCTATTAGTTAAGGTGTTATTAAATGTACTTGACTGATCATACGGAACCGCTAGGTTTATCGTCTCAATAGACGTTTTCAAGACATAGTCAAGGCAATCTCTATAAATGTTCGGTGATGAGAAAATGGCTAAAATGGCGCACATACATAATACAAAATGTACTGTTCATTGGAAACGAGCGGTGTGGGTGGTGTGGGTGGTGGTATGCGGTGTATAATACACACACATCCCCCCACCCACACCCAGGAAAGTGCATAGTACTACACACCCAGGAAAATGTGCAATACATTGAATGTAAAGTACGCTTTCCTGCTTCAGGAACTCCTCGTGCTTTTCAGTATTAGCGTGCGAATTCCATAGTATGGGATTAATGTTGTTCGACCGATTTATGCTAAAATAAGGAACTGATTTTATAACAAGCTTGAATGCATGACCTTGACCCCATTCACGAAGCCTACTTTGATTTGTGGACAAAAATCAACTGATTCCAAAATCTCCATTGTTTTGATAAAGGAAACGTGTATATATTGTGGGATGTTGCTCTTTATAGTGGGTAACTTCTTTTAAGGTGGCAAATAGTAAAAAATTAAAGATTATGCGATTTGCTTTATTTGTCTTACCAATTGTAGCTAGGTATTATCACGTCAGCGTCTATTATAGCTATCAATCGCTCAGCAAGATCAAAACAAGCGTTGAAATAAATAAAAACATGTTGTTACGATCTTTTCTAAAGCTTGGTTTTTAACATCCAATAGGTTGTTACGACTGCAGGGACCTAATGAAATAGACAAATCATATAGTAGGTCAGGGGATGGGTACATATAGATAGGTGACCTCAGATACATATTTTTCTAAAACAAGCTGAATCAATGAGGTCAGTACGGGATCAGCTGCATCATCAACTTGAAAATTAACTGCTACTCTAATTAAATGCTACACTTGCTTTACTGACAAGTTAGACAAGTGGTAGAATGCATGAAAGAAGGAACAATTATCAATGGAATTATTAGGTTTCAACTTAGATGATAGGATGCATCATTGATCTATTTTGCGGCTCTAAAGATTCGAGGAAATGTGCTCTCCTACATTCTACGAGTTCAGGGTAAAACATTTTTAGGATCGATGAAACTATGGTTTGGCTGTTTGTTGGTCATTATGGTGTTCATCAATTCATAGCAATGTGGCATTCTACATAAATTCCTTGTGAACAGAGCATTGCAACTTTGCAAGTACAGGTATTGCAAATAGAACTCCGCCTCACACATTAATGTTAATCCAAGTTACACCAGTTGTGGTTTCCCTGTTGTAAAAGCGCTGCTGTATTATATTTGTCAGATTTGAGCAATTTATCCTGCAATTGGGTTTTAGACGAAAAGGCTAATCCATACCTAAATTGCCAGTATATTATATAAGAACCGACGTAAATATGATAAATATCAGTTTTACAGACTAATCGTGTCATTCCATTATAAGAATTATCAAGGATAATAAGTTTGAATTTGTAATTCTCATAGGGGTTTTTCCAACACGCTAACCTCAGAAGCTATTTGTCAAGATATACAGCATTTTACTAATACCTTAGCTCCTTTCAAATGACTGACTAACATGAACATTCTGAAGCAGCTACGAAAACTAGGAATGTTGAGACAGGGTGTCTCTGAACATAGACTCTAAATTAGAGTCTTTGCTCTGAAAAGATTATTGTAAATTGTAATTGATGAGTATTTTATTCCATGAATCAATCAAGATATTAAATAATCTAGAATAAATAATTTAAGCAATTGAAAATTGATTGCTTCCCACTTGCACGATGATAGTTCATTTTTAATCATTTGCACGGATTCAATACAGCAACTGATGATCTGTATCTGAAGTATTAAGCATTAGTATTTACCATGGATGGTTCAATGCAGATTATTTTTTGAGTTATGGAATGGATTCAAATGAGGTGTAATTTTCAAATTGTTATAATTCAAGAACGGACCGGTCAATTTTTGAAATTCAAAAGAATATGTGATAACTGGTTATTACTTTATAAACATACATTATTCCGTTCTGTTTCGCTGCATCACATTAATATACTCAAAATGAAATTTTCCGACAGTGCCATTCCTGTACACACCCTTACAGAGGCTAAATCCGTGCACTAATTGGTGGTATAAGACCAAATGAACCACAGCCCAGCTCTTTCGGAAACCAACTGTCAACATCTATAACTCCATATTAATATTATTATAAACCCAATATAGGTAATAAATATTTTTACATCGAGTGAGCTATCCATTTCCCAGTATTTGATAAAGCATTGATTAGGTATTCTATTCTTTAATGTGGTTGCATGGTGGCAATTGGTATATTATCATGGGTCAACGAAACTATAATAATCGGTCAGGCACGTTAGTGAAAAGGTTATAAATACTGGTCGAACCTTGTCAAATCATAATGGCGCTTTACAAATTTCGGCACAATGCTAGACAATTCAAGAATTCAGATTACCAGAAAGCCTTCACAATGATTTGCTCTCACAAAATGAGCATAAAGTTGACAAAATAACTTCATAAGATATTCACGATTTGAAAATCTTATTTTATACCCTAAAATCATATGAAACATGTTAGGGTGGCCCCTTGCTTTAGTCTTCAAAAATCAATATTTCCTCCAGAATTTATGTACTTTTCTTGAATTTTGTCATATTTAATAGACTGTATCTGCTATAGCGCCCTGGCGACTTTATGCTCATTTTGAGGATCAGGTTTATGAGTTAAGGCTTTCTGGTTCTCAACCGTCGACGTGTCTATTTTAAGGAGGAACCAGGAGACTTCTATTAATGTTAACAATGTGTGATACATTTAAAAACAAAATTGCGATCCTAATATTGAAATACCAGGGCAACATTAGATTCCATTGCATCTTGTTTGATATACACGGTTGTTTGATGTGATCATTTATTAATGATTCTAACAAAACATTACAAATCTTTCCATTCTAGACCTTTTTGATACACAAACACCTATATATCACACTAACATACGCATTTATTTTAAAGCTATTTTTACCTTAGATTTTTGGATTATTTTAATGTAATAAATTGAATATTTGTGTGAAATTTGAGGGCGCTATTTACATATATTTTAAATTTAAGGGTATACGATGTATTGTTGGTCGACGAAGCAGCAGAAAAAAAGTAGTTCATAGCATCTTGCTCAATTCATAGCGAGCATGTAGAAGAATTCAAATATCACAGATATACTTTTGTAGGTCCTGTGGTTCTTGAGTTATGTTGTAAAGAGGGCTGAAACAACAACACTTTTGTAAAACGTACGTAACTCATTAACAACAATAACTTTTAAGTTATTGTAAGCAAGTATTCAAAGTATATGATTTGTAGAATGAACTTTTGCAAAATATCAAAGTATTATTTTGCAATAGTATATTAATTCAGATAATGAAAATCGATTATTTTGGCTGCTTCGACCAACAATACCCCGTATATCCTTAATCATCATCATCAGTCGGCTGCGGAGCAGGCAACTAAAAGCTTTCGCCAACTAATGCGATCTTGGGCAAGCGAAACAATTTTGTTTGGCTGCAGCATCCCTTCAGTATCTCCCAGGAGGTGTTGGACATACTGTAAGTACAGTGTGCGCAGCCGTCCCGGTTTCCTCTTCCCATGTGGTGGAATATAAAGCGCATATTCTTTCACAGGCTCGCCATCTTCAAGACGCAGTATATGGCCGAGAAATTTGAGTTGATGAATCTTGACTCTGGCAACCAGTGGAGTGGTGTTGGTCAGGTTGTAGATGGTTTCATTTGGAATCAGATCCACACTCTTGATGTTTAACATGACTCTGTAGCAAGATGTTGCAAATGCATTGATCTTGTTTTCCATGTCCTTGGTAATTACCCATGACTCGCATCCGTACAGAAAGATAGTAACACACGTTGTCTGAAACAGCTTGATTTTTGTTTCGATTGGCAGGGACGGGCTTCTCCAAAGGCGTTCCAGTTTCCAGAAAGCTGCCCAGGCTAGTGCTTTTCGTTTTTTTAGGTCTCCAACACTAGAGCCCATCTTGGAACCCAAATACTTGAAGTCTGTGACATGGTTGATGGTACTACCATAGACTTCAAGTGCTGGTTGGGCGTTACAGTTTGCAGTCATATATTCTGTCTTAGGTGCGCTGATGACAAGGCCTAGATCTGCTGCTGCAGTTGCAGTCCTAGTAAGCTGTGACTGGGCCCGGTCTATGGAAGATTCCAGCAGGGCAATATCATCAGCAAAATCCAGATCATTCAGCATCTTGAGAGGATACCTGCTTGACCGACGTGGGTAGGTAACAATTCCAGCGTCAATTCCAGAAGTTGATTTCATCAGAAGGTAGTCTACCAGGATAATGAACAGGAATGGTGCCAACACATCACCCTGAAGCACTCCAGTTGTTACTTGGACAGGCTCTGAGATACTGCCATCTACCATAACGGCACTATTGGAGTCTTTGTAGAGCACCTGGATGGCACTGACCACAACCTTTGGTATTCCATAATGCCGCAGCACTGAAAACATGACGGACCTGTTGATGGAGTCGAAGGCTTTTTTGAAGTCCACAAAAGTGACTGTTAAGGGAAGTTGGTACTCCTTGAAGCCTTCCATGATCCTCCTCAAAATGTGTATTTGCTGAGCACAGCTGCGACCCGATCTAAAGCCAGCCTGGTTGCTTCTCAGTAAAGGATCAATGTGGGGTCGGATCCTGTTCAGAAGGATCTTGTTGTACACTTTTGCGGCAATTTTGCCTTAATTTAGCCCAATAATATGAGTTATTCCTTTCATTTCATGATAAAAAATAGTTTGAATATTTCTTTGCTATATGTTACTCGTTTTTATGATGTTCTAATGTCATTATTAAGTGTCTACCCCTTGCAAAAATGCAAACAAGATTTTAAAAAAGATGAATCGCGCCATCAGTGTTCAACTATTTGTTTAAAAATTAACACAGTTTTACATACCGTCAAACAACCGTGTATGCACTTTAATTATCAATAATTTGACAATTTTATAACCTGGGTAGCATCTCCTTAATGTGTCCAGCGAAGTCATTTCGTTTAGTTTTACATAATATGTAATGTGATTACAAATGTAAAGAGTTCAAGATGTTCTTAACTGACATTTTATTGATGTAAGCTTTTCAACATGCAGGGAAATGATAAGAAACAAAGCATTTTGAAACCATTAATACACATGATTTATATCACAAAGAATAGATTGATCACATTGGTAACAGTCGATCCAGTTAATTACTTTAATTTCACAAAGGCAAAAGTTCTCAAATTCAAACAGTTTATTATTATTATTATTATTATTGATCCAAATCACTGATGTAGATTTTCGTCATTTTGGATTGTGAATTCCTGATAGGTAGTTCGCTTCAGAATTTTAAGATATTTTAATTAAAGTGTATTAACATTACGGTTGTATATTGAATACTGGCGACCTACAGACTCATTGATGATTTTAGTTCATTTGCAAGTAATTTCAACATATTAAACCACAATATTAAATATAAAAATTCAAATTTCAAAAGGTTTGCCGATAAAGATGGATTAATGCCCACTTTTTATTAGGAAGTGCCGACCATCCGGAAGTTATCAGCTAGTTCGCCATTGAGCCGCTGCATCATGAACTCCTTAATTTCAGAAGTGGTTCCTATTATATTTTCTGTTAAAAAACTTAGTTTAAGTTATGTGACGTTTTTCACAATCCAATATCATTATATGTGCAATACAGGGTGTCCCAGAAAAAATTACCGGGCGAATAAGTCGAGAAATAGACATCAAAATCCAAAACTCTAAACATCTGCGTGTAGCCCATCTTATTCTGCATCTTATACGCTAATTTTACTAGAATCGGTTGACTGATTGCGAAGAAACGAGCGATTACATAACGCATGCGTCAATTCACTTCATTCCAAGTTTGAAAGAAAGATCATTCAACACAATGCGCACTAGTGGTTAACTGTTTTAAACAATCTTTTTCTTGCAAAACATTTATTAGGTTTTGTCCCGGGTTTTGTTCAAATTTGAAAACCTACACGATATTGAAAATGAAAGCTTGCATGTAAGATGATGCTCGGTACTTGTAAATATATTTTTGCATTAATGTTGATATAAATGTTGCATACAGAACTATTGCAAAAAAAATTCCAACCGGCTTAAAAAAAATCCAAGAAATTGTAATGCAAAGTTTAAATCTTTTAAAACATCAACATTAATGTTGCATGCTATCAAAAATCACACGTAAAGCTGTAACCATTGCCATTCCTGGCTCAAATGTTCTACGGAAAGTTAAAATATAACATATTTGCACAACCTAACCAAACAAACAAAAAAAAAACATGGAAAGCTTCCAATTGCAGAAATTAAAGTTTTCTCGGACAAACTGATATTCATCTTCAGTGAAAGCATGAATAATATAACACCATCGGATTGTAAAATAGATAATGTGGACTAAATTTAATGAGATTGCATTAATGCGCGCATTATTTAATCGTTAATTTCTTCGCAACCAGTCAACCGAATCAAATAATAATGTCATAAGTGATGCACAATAAAAAAGGCTATGCGTTACTTTTTAAATGTTTGGATTCTGATGTTTATTTCTCGACTTATGTTCAATTTGATTCACTCGGTAATTTTTTCTGGGACACCCTGTATATATTCATTATCAGTTTAAGTAGGTAGAAAATGGCACATTGCACCATGTAGTATAAAAGAAATCGGTTACAGTATGTAACAGAATGCATGTCAAGGTTAAAAGCTGGGTCGTTTATAATGAATATAATATTATTATACAATTTACCTAACAAATGCCCCGATTTTTGAAACGTTTCTTTTTGTGAATAGTGTTCGCTTTCCTTTTACAAGAATGCCTACTAGATCGATTTTTGAAAAATAATTATATTATTAATCATGAAGAACGCATTCAGTTGAACTTGACATTATAAAGATGTTTATCACAAGTAAAGTATTCATAGTCATGAAAAGATTTCTATCAGTTACAATGAAAGTACACTTACATTTCAAAGAACATAATCTCGGCATAATTATGAAGACTTACTTATTGGACAATTCGGTCGATTCACAATACGATGCGCCTCCAGCGTTTGCTAGGGAGAGGTCAAAATACGCAGTGCACAATGGAAAATGTCGACTTCCAAAGGAACACAGAACAACACAGGAACATAATGTCATTATCAATTTTTTATTTTTTTTTTGTCTGTTAGGTTTTGTTTGTTTACTATGTGCACAGTGATTTTCATCACTCCAGTGTACTTTTGTACTGTTTTTCTGACACCTCCGTGGGTTCTGGAATTGGCAATTTTTGGCCATTAAACTTTGGCACTCGGCACCTAACTTTGCCTGTTTTTAGGCCTACATTGGTTGTTTGGTTTTTGTCTACTTGTGTGCTCAGTGATTTTCATCACTTGTTCTAGTACACTTTCTCTTCTAATGCCTATTTTGTTCCCCCCCCCTACGTACTGTCTAGTCTGTATTTTACTTGTTCCCCCACGTCAAGTTGGTGTACCTTGCTTTTTTTCTTTCTAGAAAATCTATATTTTTATGGTACGCCCATTGCATAAACTAGGGGACATAACTTTATTATGATTATTATCGATCTTTTCTTCACGTCACATTAGACCTATAGTGCATTTGAATCCGGTGCACTACTAAGCCCCTCCGTCGATAGTTCTACCTCTACACATTTGATGCATGCTGCTTCACTATTGAGTGAACTGAAGAGGAAGTATTTTAACTCATTTTTTCCTCTCATTTTGTTATGGTTGCGTGCTGATTCTGTATGTTTATATTTTTATCATGTCTACAGGAGACATGAGTGAATCAAATGTTTTAATCCGGATTATACTGGTGATTTGCATGTCTAGCAGGCCTACATGTGCATTGAAAGGAAAATAGGTGTATTCCTCCCCTTTACTGGTTTGCAACACATACGATTAGCTAACACATTTAAAAAGCTGAATGACCTATTATTTTCAGAGAAAAATCATACTTCAAAATACTGCAATCCAATGTACATTAAATAAAGAAATGGAGCTCAGACAAACTGGCATTATAATAAAGCAGAGAAAAAAAATCAGAACCGTTCGGATTCGAACCAGCGCACACTCACGATTACATTTATTTACATTAACACAGTTGCCATATGAACAGCCATATTATTTCCTGTATAAATTGTGAAAATGGTTGTATATTATCCCTTTTGTCGCAAATGTTCTTCCATTCCTTTTGATAAAATGTTTCAAGGAAATTCTCGTTGTTTTTTTCCGGTCCGCAGAGTTAAAAAATATAAGTTACCCGAACCTACCATAAATGATCCTATGCGATGCTACCTTCACTTGTGACGGGGATTTGCCATTTGGTCTAATACCATTTGGTCTAATATTCATTTCGTCTACATCCATTTCGTCCAAACCCATTAGGTCTATATCCACTACGTCCAATATTCATTTGGTCCTTTAACCATTTGGTCCGATAACCATTTGGTCCGATAACCATTTAGTCTAAAATAACCAATAAGTCTAAAACCATTTAGTCTAACAACCATTTAGTCTAATATTCATTTGGTCTATAACCAATAGGTCTAATAGCCATTTGGTCTAATACCATTTGGTCTACACACCATTTAGTCTTACAAGCATTTGGTTTATTAATAAATAGACAAAATGGTATTAGACTAACTGGTTATTAGACCATACGAGTATTAGACCTAACGGTTATTAGACCAAACGGTTATTAGACCAAATGGTTATTAAAGAAATATTAGACCAAATGGTTATTAGACTATATGGTTAGTAGACATACCGGTTATTAGACCAAACAATATTAGACTAAATAGACATTAGACTATATGATTATTAGACTAAGTGGCAATTAGCCTTCTGGTAATAGACCAATTGAATATAGGCTAAACGGGAATTAGACGAAATGGTATTAGACCAAATGGCAATAGACCCTTGTGACGTGGGCTCCTATGATAGAACCACCTATATAATTCATTGTCTCTTTCCCCATTGTACATAATTAAGTAATTACGTCATGTGATGTTTTTACAAGCAAGACTTTTGATAACAAGTGCATGGGACTGTGTATTCAAGGTCATTCAATCATAGTCAAAGCAGAATAATGATACAAAAACCTCCTTTAAGTATTATGCGGCCCATACACGTTCAACTTTATTGGGCAATATCAAAGACCCTAGATACAAAATCTACCACTGTGCGCTGTACGTACGATCATTAACAGTGTACAATGGTAGATTTTGTATCTAGGGTCTTTGATATTGCCCAAAAAATTGAAGGTGTATGGGCCGTATAACACTTAAAGGAGGGTTTGTATCATTATGCTGCTTTGACTATGTTTGAATGACCTTGAATACGCCGTCCCATCCCATCCACTTGTTATCAAAATTCTTGCTTGTAAACACATCACAATCACCCCTCTTCATTACGAGAGAATAACTCAAAATCTGTGCATCACATTTTAAAAACTTAAATAACAAATAGAAATCCAGTTTTGTTCTACAAATTTTGATGCATCGTTTGTCTTAAACAGCTCAAAATTTGTTGCCATGGTGGCTCTTTGAGTAAAAGGTTGCATTGAAAATATTTTTTGTTGCTGCAGTGCCAAAATGTTGAATCTACATTTTGTTCTCATTCAATTAAGGGATCTAGAATGAGCGTTTATTGCGTTTCGACAGTATTTTTTGTGGGACATGAGAGCACCTCAGACCTATCGAATTGCATTCGGAATACGAAGCATGTCTTTCTGATATCAAATAATTTTCATTTTTAAAATCACAATATAATACAAATTTTATGACAAATTATAAAAATTTGATATTTTTCAAATTTTGATATATAACAGTCCTCGAATAAATTATATACATCTAATGATATATTCTTATAGTGTATGTAGCTGGGAGGAAAAGCCGACGGTTAATTGAAAATTTTGACCTTTCATATTGAAGATATGGCTTTTTTCCCAAAAAGACCAAATTTTTGTTGGTGTTTTGGGGAAAAAAATCCATATCTTCAATACGAAAGGACAAAATTTACAATTGATAGTCGGCGTTTCATCCCACCTACGTACACTTTAAGTATAAATCATCAGATTTATAAAGTTTACTTCGAGTACTGTTAAATATCAAAAATATCAATTTTAATGATTTGCCATAAAATGTGTATTAAATTGCGAATTTCAAAAATCAAAATTATTTGATATCAGAAGGACATTCTTCGTATTCAGAATGCAATTCGATATGTCTGATGTGCTCTAATGTCCCAAAATAAATACTGTCCAAACGTTCATACCCCTTCCCTTAAGGAATCACCATGGCTACAAATTTTGAGCTATCCAGTCAAATAGATATCAAAACTAGTAGCAAAACTAAAATGGATTTCTTTTTGCTATTTCAATCTTAAAATGTAATGCATAGAATTTGAGTTATATTGTCTCGTAATAAGGGGGGGGGGTGTTTTTATGTGTTTAATATATTACATGTGTGTCAATTAATGCAATATTCATGGCATGTGCTTGCAAACGAAGCAGATTGTTGTTCTTGATATTCCATATTTTAGTAAACATATGGTAAGACATTTAGGTTTACCACAATCTCCATGTTGATCTTGACAAGTTAAGATGTTGTTGGGATGAGGATGATATCAGAGCATCCTGCATAACTAAGCATAAAGAGGAAGCCGACCATGAACTTGACCCTTTTAAGATATAATCTGCATGTATCATGATATTACATAAGTGTTCAGTTCCCACCATACACTACATTTTGACAGTTAAGGGGCTTAAACTTGGCTATAAGGGCTATAAGGTTTGCCAAGCGTGAATTGAAGGTCAATTCCTGATTAAGCGTAAGCAACCTGGCTTGTAATAAGGACATACTTTTGGGGGAAGATTGACATTTTGTTAGTACATATATTAAATATTGCTTTATAGATGTACTAAATGCAATTTGAAAATGTTCCATGTATTTTTATGAGTCGAAGAGAAAGTCCAAAACCTTCATTATATTAGGTTAACGCCAGGTTGTATTTAGCTTATATTTTAATTGATCCCATGAGTTGTTTTAATAATTAATAAACTAATTTGCTTTAATAATATGTCTTCAACTGCCAACTCGACCTACATCATGTAGTGGTAATTGTAAGGCAAAGCAAAATATTAAAATTACAATAGCTACACTACAGTGAGCAAAAATTATTAGTCAATTAAACTGCTATACTGGTGCTACGGCTTCGTTTCCGCTGAAACTTCTGGAGTGAATATACTTCTCATGAATTAAACTAATTATATATTTCTTCCTCATTTAAACATCACATTCATTTTTAATCATTTAAAAACCTAAATTAACTCCGGCCTTACTTGCGATATTATTTCAGCATGGGTTTTACGTCATACAACTATCGACAACGCCCACCCCGGTAGCATTCACAACTTGTTTCATTGGTGTCTTTGGTATAGACAAGAAATGACAGGAAATTAATGCCGAGAGTTGCCAGTTCAACCCACTGTTCACTTTCATCAATTTTTATATTCATCTAAGTTTATTGCATACTCGTTCGGCGGTCATTTAAACGAACTCGGTTTGTGTTTGAGAAGAAGAAATGTAAGGTTATTTATAAAACATAATCAAAAAATTAAATAAACAAATAAAAAGGAAGACATTGTAGTATTACGTCATATTTAAATATTCGTCACTTTTGGGACTCTTTCTTCTTAATTTTAATTGAAATTACAAATAATCCGTACATGTTACATTTGTTAAAGTATGTTTTAGTTAAGTATACACATACTTACCGTACAGAAATTTGGTTTAATCAGATTTAAAAAGAATTGAAGTAAAATTGATTTTCGTATTAATCATTTTGATGAGTTTTATATGGACTATATATATGAATGTATGTTCAGATTAATGTTAATGTGTCTTAATTCTACGATTTATTGCATTCAGAATCGCGGAGTGCACACTAAGTTGCACTGTAGTGCAGTGAGACTTCAGACGCGTTAATCCCAGATACCAAAATTTTCGTCCCCATTTGTCAATTTTTTTGTCCCATTTTTAGTCATTCCATTTATTCCTGAATATTTTCTGTGGGCCCCGACCCCCTGGCTACGTCCCTAATTGGGATGTATTTCTTAAATTTATCTCAATATTGTATCTTTAAGAGGCGTTCAAAAAGTCAAGGTCGCCCTAACTTTATCCCTCCTCGTTTGAAAAATTAATCTATCTATATCAGGTAACTAAATAACTGTAACTTACCATTTCCACTCCCCTGATTTCCTTTGAGTGAATGTGATAATAGCTTCTACGTAGAGTAAAACATTGAAAAACAGCAATAACCAATAAATCTGCTGTTTTGATGACGATACCACTCGCCAAACAGCTATAGCAGATGAAACGGTGAATAAGAGCCGGACGAATAGTCCCTGTGTTATGTTGACAATACGCGCCATGCTGGTATATTTTAGGGATTGGAAACTCCCTGCAAACTAGACTAGTACATTGAAATCCAACTGTTTAAATAAGATGATGATCCTCAAAGTATGCTTATACTTGGAGCCAACAATTAAGTTACTTTTCCTTGGTTGAAAACAGCAATATTGCATCCGGGATTTCAGACACCCAAGTTAAATTAGTATTTTCACTATCGACCAGCGAGGTCCGATCGGTTTGGTTGCCACTTCATTTGTGAAAGTATTGGTGTGTTATGATCCATTGCGTGTAATCGCTTAAGTAATGTCAAAGACAAACTAGATTCTATTGGTCTCTCGTGTGTCTATTAAAAACCACTTCGATATCTATTAGAATTGTTGAAGCGATCTAATTTGCGCATGTCTGATATTATTGTTTTTGATCAGTAGGTGATTTTGAAAACTGTTTTCCTGTTGTTACGATTTGGAATTCTATATTATATACATGATTGTGATGAATTGTTATGAATATTAAATCTAACATTAAAGATATAAAATGTCAAATTTCTTGCATTATAAATAACCACAGATTTGTTCTTAATCCATTCAATCGAGTGGAGTGCTTAGTATTTATTTACTCGTGGCAAACAGATCGTCACAGCTAATGTTCTTGTTATAAATGGGCTGGCTACAATTAATGAGCACATTTTATTAATGCTTTAGAAAAAACTTAAAGGTACACTTAATATATTATTTATCGTGTTGAAAGATAATAACATAATCAATAGCTCTAATGACAACGATTCATAACTTTATTTTTGCAATTCTCATTGCCATAGCAGTTGTATCGTATACAATTTGTACGGTAATGTGCTCTTTTCCGATACAGGGGTGCCTCGCAGAAAGACACCTTAAACTATGCGACATAGTTATTTGCTATCAGTATATAGTTGTGTTTCGTGTTAATTATGTTCAAGTTATGTATACATATACTTACCGAACAGACATTGGGTGTAATCAGATTTTAAAAGAATTGACGTAAAATTGATTTTCGTATTAATCATTTTAATGGGTTTTTATGAATGTATGTTCAGATTAAATTGTTAATGCGTCTTAATTATATACGATTTATTGCATTCACAATCGCGGAGTGCGCAGTAAGTTGTACTGTAATGCAGTAAGACTTCAAAAGCGTTCAGCCACAGATACCCGACCTGAAAACCACAATCATATCGTAGCCAGGATTTGAGTGTGAAGGCGTAAAGCAATATTTTCGTCCACATTTGTTAATTTTGGTCCCATTTTTAGTCATTTTAAGGACACAATACTCTTTAAGGGCCGTTCAAAAAGTCAAGGTCGCCCTAATTTTACCCCTCCTTGTTTGAAGAATATCAGGTAACGAAATAACTGTAACTTACCATTTCCACTCCCCTGATTTCCTTTGATTGAATGTGATAATAGCTTCTACGTAGAGTAAAACATTGAAAAACAGCAATAACCAATAAATATGCTGTTTTGATTCTGATACCACTCGCCAAACAGCTATAGCAGATGAAACGGTGAATAAGAGCCGGACGAATAGTCCCTGTGTTATGTTGAAAATACGCGCCATGCTGGTATATTTTAGGGATTGGAAACTCCCTGCAAACTAGACTAGTGCATTGATATCCAACTGTTTAAATGAGACGATCTGCAAGATATGCTTATTTATACTTGGAGCCAACAATTAAGTTACTTTTCCTTGGTTGAAAACAGCAATAGTGCATCCGGGATTTCAGACACCCAAGTTTAATTAGTATTTTCACTATCGACCAGCGAGGTCCGATCGGTTTGGTTGCCACTTCATTTGTGAAAGTATTGGTGTGTTATGATCCATTGCGTGTAATCGCTCAAGGGATCTAAAATGAGCGTTTATTGCGTTTCGATAGTATTTTTTGTGGGACATGAGAGCACCTCAGATCTATCGAATTGCATTCTGAATACGAAGCATGTCTTTCTGATATCAAATAATTTTCATTTTTGAAAATCACAATATAATACAAATTTTATGACAAATTATAAAAATTTGATATTTTTCAAATTTTGATATATAACAGTCCTCGAAGTAAATTATATAAATCTAATCATATATTCTTAAAGTGTATGTCGTAGGAGAGAAAAGCCGACGGTCAATTGAAAATTTTGACCTTTCATATTGAAGATATGGATTTTTCCCCAAAAGACCTAACTTGTTTGGGTGTTTTGGGAAAAATCCATATCTTCAATACGAAAGGTCAAAATTTTCAATTGATCGTCGACTTTTCATCCCACCTACATACACTTTAAGTATAAATCATCAGATTTATAAAGTTTACTTCAAGTACTGTTAAATATCAAAAATATCAATTTTAATCATTTGCCATAAAATGTGTATTAAATTGCGAATTTCAAAAATTATTTGATATCAGAATGACATTCTTCATATTCAGAATGCAATTCGATATGTCTGATGTGCTCTAATGTCCCAAAATAAATACTGTCCAAACGTTCATACCCCACCCCTTAAGTAATGTCAAAGACAAACTAGATTCTATTGGTCTCTCGTGTGTCTATTAAAAACCACTTCGATATCTATTAGAATTGTTGAAGCGATATAATTTGCGCATGTCTGATATTATTGTTTTTGATCAGTCGGTGATTTTGCAAACGGTTTTCCTGTTTGTTATTATTTGCAATTATATTATACACATGATTGTGATGAATTTTTATGAATATAAAATTTAACATTAAAGACATAAAATGTTGACGATTGGAATTTCTTGCATTGCAAGTAACCACAGATTTGTTCTTAATCCATTCAATCGAGTGGAGTGCTTAGTATTTATTTACTCGTGGCAAACAGATCGTCACAGCTAATGTTCTTGTTATAAATGGGCTGGCTACAATTAATGAGCACATTTTATTAATGCCTTCGATAAAACTTAAAGGTACACTTAATATATTATTTATCGTGTTGAAAGATAATAACATAATCAATAGCTATAATGACAACGATTCATAACTTTATTTTTGCAATTATTCTCATTGCCATATCAATTGTATCGTATACAATTTGTACGGCAATGTGCTCTTCCCGATACAGGGTACCTCGCAGAAAGACGCCTTAAACTATGCGACATAGTTATTTGCTATCAGTAGTTATGTTTCGTGTTAACTTGCAAATCAAATAATGTTATATAAAGTCCGTATCAAAATGATTGGTACCCATTTCGATGTTTATTGAAAAGCCTGCCTTTTCCAACATGTCAAATGCAATATTGGATACTTTTGATACCGTATATCCAGAATGTATAGTTTATGACTTGTTATATAATTAATCTACCAATTTTATAGATCTTCTGTTGCATATTGATGTGTCAGACTCATCCATTATCAATGAAAACTGATGGGTATAGCTTGTGTACCTATGAACATGATGAAGACAACATTACACCAATACACCCAGTAATATTCCTATTTGATTCTAAGCAGACAATGTATTTCTAGTGTCGGTAACCATTTTGTATGTTGTCTGGTGTTCACGTTGTGTTTTTTTTATTTGTTTGGTTTGCAATTTCGTTTTTATTAATTCCTCCCTGAACTTAAACAAATTTAGCGATAATGTGCTCTTTCCCGATACAGGAATGCCTCGCAGAAAGATAGATATTTGCCATATATCGTTACCTTTCACATTTAGTTGCAAATCATTCCACCTTGTGAACGTAAGAGTACCACCATGACCACGGTCAAACGGAGTGGATGTAACTTCAAACATTCTTGACCCAGATAATGCATTACCAGTACCATCAACATGATCAAGCAATTATGATTTTTTTGCATATCCAAATAAATTCAAATCCATATTTAAGTGCAATCCTAACAAATTCAAACCGTTTAGGCACACTTACTACAATTCCGACAATTACTTGAACATTACACCAATACACCCAGTAATATTCCTATTTGATTCTAAGCAGACAATGTATTTCTAGTGTCGGTAACCATTTTGTATGTTGTCTGGTGTTCACGTTGTGTTTTTTTTATTTGTTTGGTTTGCAATTTCGTTTTTATTAATTCCTCTCTGAACTTAAACAAATTTAGCGATAATGTGCTCTTTCCCGATACAGGAATGCCTCGCAGAAAGATAGATATTTGCCATATATCGTTACCTTTCACATTTAGTTGCAAATCATTCCACCTTGTGAACGTAAGAGTACCACCATGACCACGGTCAAACGGAGTGGATGTAACTTCAAACATTCTTGACCCAGATAATGCATTACCAGTACCATCAACATGATCAAGCAATTATGATTTTTTCGCATATCCAAATAAATTCAAATCCATATTTAAGTGTAATCCTAACAAATTCAAACCGTTTAGGCACACTTACTACAATTCCGACAATTGCTTGAACATTACACCAATACACCCAGTAATATTCCTATTTGATTCTAAGCAGACAGTGTATTTCTAGTGTCGGTAACCATTTTGTATGTTGTCTGGTGTTCATGTTGTGTTTTTTTTTATTTGTTTGGTTTGCAATTTCGTTTTTATTAATTCCTCCTGAACTTAAACAAATTTAGCGATAATGTGCTCTTTCCCGATACAGGAATGCCTCGCAGAAAGATAGATATTTGCCATATATCGTTACCTTTCACATTTAGTTGCAAATCATTCCACCTTGTGAACGTAAGAGTACCACCATGACCACGGTCAAACGGAGTGGATGTAACTTCAAACATTCTTGACCCAGATATTGCATTACCAGTGCCATCAAGCAATTATGATTTTTTCGCATGTCCAAATAAATTCAAATCCATATTTAAGTACAATCCTAACAAATTCAAACCGTTTAGGCACACTTACTACAATTCTGACAATTGCTTGAATAGACAAGCTTTAATGGTGATTCTGATAAGTTATTATTTGTATGACCTGCTTGCTTGTCAAGTCAATCATGTCAGTGGACTCTTATTTAAAACATTGATTGACGCAAATATTATTGGATCATGCACATCTGATTTTGACGGGTCAATTATAATTGACCGAAGGCCATGTAAAGCTGTCTACGCAATCCTCCATCCCGATCTAGTCCCCTGCAAATGTGTGATTTACTCCTTATTCATCACGTGATAAAGAATTAGGAGAGCAAATCGGCATTCAGGTTGCTGCGCTCACTTCACTTTACATTTCACAACCGTTCTACAGTCTGTGGTCAAATGTTGTTTAAAGGCACAATCAGTGATTCGCTATGAAATCACAAAATCCAAAACATCATTAAATCAGATTTTCGCACTTTTCTAAGAGGTATAAGTGTAATAACGTAAGTGATATGTATTAAGGCTGGAGGAGATCTTTAATGTCGGATGCTTACCGACATCTACTTTAATGTACAATATCGTTTATTGAATGGAGCTTCACAATAAGTTAGCATTGCTTTTTTCTTCATTTCTTTCAAGTTAATTAAAATGTAACCTTTTAAGGGCTCGGATAGCAACGTTTGCATAATATTTGTGTGGGACCGGAAAGCACATCACACACATCAAATTGCATTCTGAATACGAGGAATGTCCTTTAAAAATACTGTGCAAAGGTGGGTGACCAACCCCTTTAGCAGTTGTAGTGCGTTACTGCACAGCAGCTATTATTACTGCTAATGCCTTTAAGTGAATAAGCGTGGCGTAATCAATGTTTATCAGCCGTGTTTCATCCGGGGCCCATAAAATATTTTGTAGCAGTAGACTTCTTGAAATAATTCCAGGAATAAGTTTTCAATTAGAATCTCTCCCCCTACAGATGACCATACAGCCGAAAATGCCTTTTCACCTTTTAAGTGCAAACATTGGCGATTGATGAAACCGGTTCAGAAGACATGTCCTACAGGAAGTCAACATTGGATACCTGCCAAACATACAATCGAGTGGTCACTTAAATAATTTGTTCTCCTCCTCAAGCCTGGACAAATAAGCATATACGGTACGTAAGTGCGTGCTACCGTTGCGTAATGCCTAATTGACTGTGGCATACAACTGCTCAACCTTGTAAGTTGAACTGGAAAATGTCTTGAAACAACATTTTGTTTCGCCAAATAAAACTGTCTTCATAGTTGAATTGCTGCATAGTGATGATGACCGATTGCTAATAAACGAATGAGATGAATCATTACTTCTTCGCTCCGATACGTATTATCCTAGTTCGAAAAAGAAAATATCACCAAACCGATATGTATTACACTAAAGCTAACTTTCAAAATTTCTTAAAGGGAAAATAATATAAATACGATAATAGATTTTGTATAAGCAGCAATTTAGAATACGTCCCTGAATCTTAGTTTTAAACATGATTGTGTAGACACTGCGCATCTTACCCTACCAATATATCAGCCGGGATGGTACATTCGTTGAGAACCGTGTGTGTATTGAGAAAGACAACCTTCAGTATGATCTTGATGACTTCTTGGACTGGTCTGTAAGTAACCGCCTGAAACATAACCCTGACTGACAAATGACAAGTTATTCAAATTTGTTTCATGAGAAACAACAATAACAACAACAAAAATGTATAAAGCGCCAATATACAAAAAGTCAATTGTTCAAAGGCGCTGAAAGGCAGACACAAGAATTCAAGTCTGATAGGCTTGTTGGAACAGATGGCATTTTAGCAGCTTTTTGAAAATGCCAACAGTCTGAGCATTCTTAATATGGATCGGAAGTTTGTTCCACTCTTTTGGTCCGAAGCATGAAAAAGATCTGTCTGCGAATGACACACAATGGGTTCTGAGTTCAAGAAACTGAGGAGATGATGTTGATGACCGCAGTTGTCGACGAACCGGTTGTGGCTGAAGCAAATCAGAGATGTAACAAGGAGACAGTTTGTGGTGAGCTTTGTAGACTAAAAGGAGGACTTTGAAAATGATGCGTTGCTGTATGGGGAGCCAGTGGAGCGCAACAAGTTCATGAGTGATTGAGTCAAATTTTCTACGCTTAGCGATGATCCTGGCTGAAGTGCGTTGTACATTTTGGAGTCTGATGATAAGAGATTTGCTGATGCCTGTCAAGAGGCTGTTGCAATAGTCCAGTCTGCTGGTAACAAGGGTATGCACGGCTAACTTATCAGCTTCTGTTGTAAGCATTTTGCGAGCCCTACTGATGTTAATGAGATGATAATTGGCAGTCTTGCTAACATTTGCAACATGGGAGATCATTGTCAACCCAGGATCGAACACGACCCCTAGATTTCTAACAGGGTTTCTCTGAACGGGGACGTTGACACCAGCGATATTCACTGAAGGCAAGTTGAACTTTGCCAACTGCGCTCTAGACTAAAACCAATCACCATAACTTCATTTTTTTCAGCATTGAGTTTGAGACAATTTTTGGACATCCAAATTTTCACATTTGACACAGCTTGAGTTACACCCTCCTCAGATGTTGGACACACCGATGCATACAGCTGTGTGTCATCTGCATAAAAATGCAGATCGAGTTCATACTGACGGATGAGTTTCCCGAGAGGCAGCATATAGATGGCAAATAAAAGGGGACCTAGAAAAGATCCTTGTGGCACGCCGTAGATCAAAGTTTGGCTAGAAGAGGATATGCCATTAATGAGAATGAGAAACCCACCTTCTCATCCCGATCTGAAGATAGGCCCATCATTGCTTTCTTTTGTTTCAAGTCCTGGTCATCTTCATACAGTAAGATCTTAAATGGGATGCCCAGGTGGATCACATGTGCAAGTGTGCCAACAAAAGCCTCTTCATGCTCTGTTTTCTGAAACGTTTTGGTTTCAATGTTTCTGAGCTGACCACAGTTTACATTGGTTAACATACGTCCCCTTTTGGAAGACTCCGATGCCATTTGCCATTCATCGCTCACTGTTAAGCAATCCTGTGCATATGAACGTGTCCAAAAAGGGCATCATTTTAGGTGCTGATTATATTTCTTATGATAATGCAGCTAGTGTTTGTAAGCTAGGTTCTCACACTCTTTTTCTCTGCCAGGAGGGAGCATCACCGGGAGCATCACTCGCTTAAGTTTGCGCATTCGCTTGCTATATCAGAGCGTACCAACATGTTGCTCCCTCCTAGTAGCTTAAAGTCCAGGAAAGACAGCCGAGAAATGCAGCCCATATCTCTAACTTGCGTGCACGCACAAGCAGATTTGCTAAAAGCCCCATTCCCTACTATATTAACCTACGTAATACGCAGTAGTAGCTTCTGTGTTGGTGGCTTCCCGGTGTGCACCTTTTCGCATCTCTCTTCTGTCTTCAACGCCAAGTAGCCATTTTCATATTGTTCACTTAAATATGACTGTATTTTGTTTCTTTCATAATAATTTGTTGTGTTTCTTGTTGTGTTGAATCATCTGTTCGAATCATGTTTGTCGTGCTGTTCTCTGGAATGTGTTTTAAAGACGCAGTTGTATTGCACATGGTCTATTTAGATGATGACTTTTGTTCAGAATGTATACCCTTCAAATTAATATCATCTTCCAGATCAACTAACAAGGTTGAGTAGTTGTATGCCGCAATCAATTAAGCATTAAGCAACGGTAGCACGCACTTACACACCGTATATGCTTATTTGTCCAGGCCTGAGGAGAAGAACACATTCTATAAGTGACCACTCGATTGTATGCTTGGCAGGTATCCAATGTTGACTTCCTGAAAATGTCTACCCTGAACCCGGTTTCATTAATCACTAATATTTGAACTTAACAGGTGAAAATGCATCTTCGGCTGTATGGTCATCTATCATGTCTGTAGGGGAGAAAGTCTAATTGAAAACTTATTCCTGGCATGATATAATTTATGTCAAGAAGTCTACTGCTATAAAACATTTCATGTTCCCAGGATGAAACACACCGGATAAACATTGATTACGACACTTGTATTTCACTTAAAAGCACTGTCGATGTATCGAAGCGAGGTCGCGTATTTAGCCAGTTTTGAAGATTTCACACGTATAAAATGAACGTGGAGACTACGTCGAAAATGCACAAAATTTGTCCATTTAACAATATATTAAAGGGGGGATAACCCTATTGGTTTTCAGCGTAAATGTGAATAAATATCACAATTTGCCATCCAATACCTTAGTATGCGTGAACTGCATTCTGGGCAGGCAAGCAATGTTGAGAAAAATACGATCTATTTCGTGATGCCAAAAACGCATTAACAATGACAAAAATCGAGGGGATGATGTTGTCGATTGGGGCCCTTTAAAGTGAGTCAAGGATAATAAATATACGTAGGAAAGTCTATATATGGATGTAGTGGACCTTATATATATATATATTTTTTTTTTGGCAACCATAATATTTAGGAAGCACTGAAATATAATTAATTTTAAGCAGCATGTTATTAACCATGGTTTTTAGTCAAAATCAAAAGCATGTTGTATTGAAGTAGACATTAGACCCGGTGACCACTAAATTTCAAGGCTTTCGCCCTCTTGTAACCAGATCAGATGTTAGTCTTTGTTCCAGCCGCCTTGTTCTCCTTCGTGCGAAGGAGCACATCCAGCTTGGAACAGACTAGCAATATGAACGCACGTTTTGAATACCGTATAAACGTACGGTCCACGCAGCACGTATGTAACATCGCAATCTCAATAATAATTGATAATCATGCTTCATAAATGACACAGCAACGGTCCACGCAGCACGTATGGAACATCGCAATCTCTCTAATAATTGATTACATGAATACAAAACCCACCCAAGTCCATGGAAAGTGATTTTGAGAAAACTAAAAAACTGTGTATCATTTTAATTCCTTCAGTTAGATTTACCTGATAAATAGGGTAAGTTTTACATGCAAATGAGTGGGTTAAACTGTATTACTTAGGTATGACGATTAGCATCGGGGACTTCGTGAGGGGTCATTTTGTATGCCAGACTTGGGTTTTGAATCACATAGCAAGCGTATTCATTACCCTTTGTTCTCAGTCTTTTTTCTTTTTCTGTGCTCATTCAGCTTCATTTCTGCGTTATTTACCACTTATTTCGTCATCAATGTTGCTATCACCGCAACATACGATAGACCTATGATAAGCAACAATCGCCCATGCTTAACTCAATTTGGCCAAAGTATGGACTTGGGTGGGTTTTGTATTCAGGTATTCAATTGATAATCATGCTTCATACATGATACAGGTTTGCTTTCACTTATGTTTTCATGTTAAATATTAAAAGGTGCTTATCAATAAAAGCATTCAATCTATTATAGTCCATTTGGACTCTATTATAGTCCATTTGGTTTTCTTGAGACAGTAGCGTCCACACACACACGCGAGATCACCCCCATCCATACTGCAGTTACTGTCCGTTTTCCTATACACAATACACAGTGCTCTTTCCCATTGACGCGTGACCTCTACAAATAGCCTACGTTAAAAGTATGGGGATATGACTAGTTAACGTCGCTGTGTGAAAAATAACCGGCCAATATTAAAAGTACTCTTCTAAAGTTCTAGAAAATATAGTTTTTAACATGTCCTAAATTTTTAGCTAATTTAGATGTTTGGAAATATTCGTACTTTGGTGTTTTAGTTAATGTTATAGGTAATAGTACATTGCCTAGTTAACGTCGCTGTGTGAAAAATAACCGGCCAATATTAAAAGTACTCTTCTAAAATTCTAGACAATATAGTTTTGTAACATGTCCTAAATTTTTAGCTAATTTAGGTGTTTGGAGAGGGTCGCACTTTTGTGTTTTAGGAAGGATATGTAAACGACAGATAACACCAAAAATATGAAGAAATTATTTCCAAACCGTGTTAAGTCAACAATCATTATGTTGCTCATTTTCAAGAATGCTGGTTTACAAAAAGCACGCCATTGTCTCATTTCGTGAACAAAGGTACACATACCATTGTTTCCTTTCGTTTCCTTTATAATCGGTTACCCAACTGCAAAGTCCTGCAAAGGTCGAGATGAATTCTACTGTAGACATGACTGCATCATGCTGTGCATCTGTAGCGCGTGATACGAGGAAGCCAAATGTACTATAGTTTTTGCTCCTAATCTTTACATAAGACAGAAAGTGAAGGGTATGTTCAGTTATTACTTGAGAAATGAAATTAATACGAACAAATTCAATTGGTATCTTGACTGTAGTGTCACTTTTTAATTCATCATTTAATGCTTGTTTGAAATCTAAAGATTACAATCCATGATTAGAAATATGCTCAAGAAAAGAAAGACTACATTATTTTGTCAAATAGATAGTACGGTTAAAGAAGGATCAAAATACTTATTTTCATTCTGGGTCTTATGTATGTTTGATTTGTTAGTAAAAATAAACTAAAACTACACAGACGGTCAAAGAATGATCAACTAAATAATTCATAAATGACACAGGTCTGCTTTCAGCTGTGCTTTCAACTTTAACGTTGAAAAGATGAGTTTTCGTCTGTATTAAGTCCAACTTCTTCTTAACCAACATTTAAGTGAATAAAGGGCAGTTCACTTTATGTTCGCAGCATTGTCACATATGTCATGGTATCTTCAGTACGCCAGCACCGACAGCATGGCCACCTCTGAAAATGACCACCTACTTTAAACGACACCTTTGACAGCCACCATTTGCAGACCTCCGAAACCGAGGGCAGTTCCCCTTTGTAGAGTGGTCCATGGTTTAAATGTGAAATGTCATGTACGTGTTCTCGTTTGTCGGTAAACACACCCCTACACCCCCCCCCCCCACACACACCCCGCACCCCCACACACCGACTCTTGTCAAGAATACCATTTAATATTTTATTTTTTGAAAGAACATTCTCCAGGAGAACACAATAAAACAATTCTTAAATTATTGTTATTAACTGATAAAAACAAATATTGTGCTAATTGCAGCTTTATAAATAGTCAAAGTAGCCTTCATTTCATATTAATATACGCATTTTATAACATAGATGATTGCCATAAATTTGTAGCTGAAGATCGACGTAGATCCAGGGGACCTAATATCAGGGATATGAGACTAATATATAGCATATCTGATGGATCGCTCACTGGCATCAGATCCTGCAGGGTAAGGTTAAATGGTTAAGGCAGCATACATTGTTTTCACATATAATTAGAAATGCATAACTAATATCGATTAGTGTTTAAAGAAATAATTAACGAATAATAATGAATATTATACATAAAATACATCGAGTCATTAATAAATCCATAAGTGACATTCACCTCTCAGTCGGCGACCCTCTTTTTTTTTGTCCTTCACAAAACCAACAACATCATAAAAGATCACATTTTCTCTTGGGCTATCTTTTCTGCATTTCAATCCAAATGAAAAGAAGGAGGTTACTACCAACTTGTGAGGGAACAAGTTAAACACAGACAAAATACAGGAGACAAAAAACAAGAAAAAATTACAAATCAAACAGCGAAAACTGTGGCGAACCTGCTTACATGAGCTAAAGTGTGTTGTCTTATTTGCTTCTGCAGTTTCATATGTAGCTATTTGAATTTGACACTATTTATGACAAGCATTTGAACTTATATTACATGTAGTTTTTACGTTTGGTTTCATATCACTATTACCTACTATTTCAATCCACTTTAAGCAGCAATCTAAGTCATGTAAGTAATGACCTGGTCAGTCGGAGAAGCTGATTGCTGCAATCTAGGTAATATTTAAGCAGCAATCTAGATATGACCTTGAAAGGTCTGATGAGTTGAAGAAGCTGATTGCTGCATTATTTCGGCATTATTATGATGATCGTTAACAATAACTCAATTTCAGATGCATAAATTGCAGATATGCATATAGCAATATCCACGTTAACACTATGTTGGGCAATTAGCTCGTGAAATGTACGTTATCCACAAGTTGACTTGAAGTTTTTGTACATCATGGTAGCAGATGAGTTCAAGTTGGTTAAAAAATGCTTATCAAAATCTCATATCAACAAAATGTTTCATATTGAGGAGAACCGACGGTTGGCAAACTCTCTGACAGTCTGACTCTTACAATAATCACTTGCTCACACAAAATTATAATGATTAAATAGCATTGTTTTTGCTTTGCTCTTGTTTATCAGTTTTTTGTTTATTTCAAGAGCGGCAATGGAATCTTTGGAATAGCTAATGTATAAGGTAACTCCATAGACAGCAACATGCGTTAATTGTTGTCATCTAGTGTGTCCATACGCATAGTAACACCTTCTGCTTCAAATATCCATGGCGCTTGAGTGAACTCTTCCAAAGATAAGTACCAATCCCCTGAAATAAAGAATTATAGAAAATCATTAGCCGACAGGTAAGGAATATGACTCAGAACAAGTATCGTAACGCTGGTAAACAGACGCAAGACTTAGTGAAAATTACACTAAGCCAAAAACGAAACTTATAATTTTTCACAAGGTCATATCTTAAAACCATGTGCATCAAAATGAACCCAAATTACACACAGGATTACTTCAATACTCTACTCTAAATACATATCAGTAACCAAGCAGTTGTACAACGGTGTATTATATAATGTGGACAACTGCTTGGTTACTGACATGTGTTTAGAGTAGAGTATTGAAGTAATCCTGTGTGTAATTTGGGTTCATTTTGATGCACAGGATTTTAAGATATGACCTTGAGAAAAATTAAAAGTTTCTTTTTTGGCTTAGTGTATTATATGGTGTGAGAGACGTATGTTACTTTTTGTATATAAATGTATTCTCTCTTCGCCCGCATGTCTATGCTATTATTTCCCTTGATATGTTTTGATGTGTGTTGTCTCGTCTTGTTTTCTTTCACAACTGCAATTCGAGATAAAGATCTCTGGGATACGACATAGCCTATACTGTTTATACAAGCCCTCCAGCTGGGTCCAGTGAACGTTTCATGCGCCACGTGCGTTGGATAAAAATAAAGTCTAGAGTACACTATTTTACTATCGATGGCGCTATCCAACTTACTTTGGTGTATAAAAAAATAATTCTTTGTGCTAACTTCGCTTTTATTTCAAAATCTATGCACATGACTCAGACTTTCCAGACCCAGATTATTACTGTATAAATCCAGAACTTGAGTTGATGAGCAAGAAACATATTAAGAGTGTTCTTTTTTCAGAGAGTCCTGTAACAATTTACAAAAATTAATAAGTTTTTCTACGTCGTTATCTGAAATCTATTATTATATTAAGTTTGAACAAACGTAAAATGCATCGAAGCCCAGCTTTGTATATTATTTGGAGAAAACTCACAGATATCCAACTTCCTTTAAAGCCACAATGTACTATATGTTTAAATGAATTTAGTTTTAATACAATAATCCCCCGTATAAGACCGCAGCAGCCAAGATAGTAGTTTTCCTTCACTTGACCATATTTGGACTTAGAAACCCTTCCTGACAGTTGTCACTAATACTATTTCATAATTTTTGGGAAAGAATAAGATTATAATTAACCAAAATAGTAAATTATGGCTTTAATAGATGTGTAGATTATACGGTCGTATATCATGACTTACTGTCAATATCTGCTGCTTTGAATGGTTCTTTGGCATCTTCTATCTTCGTATCTGTTGCGTAGGCAAGTTCTGCCAATGATACCCTCCTATCGTGGTTCACATCGTATAAGAGGAATTGGTTGGGGATGGCAGAACCTTTGAAATTCACTTCTTTGTGTTTCTTAGCGATTTCATTTGCTATGGTAATAGGCACGTTAGAGTCTACTATATATACATCCATTGCTTTTTCATGTCTCAATGGTTTGGAATAGGCGCATGATATCACTGTTAGTACGATGGCGACGCACAACGGTAGTGTCATCGTTGGAGTCATTCTGGACGGAGACCAGATACTGGAAAAGACAAGACAAAAAGTCAAATAAAATTAGTTAAGCTAATTGATACCCAATTTAACCCTCGTCCTAGGAAGGGGTGGTTGAACTAGGAAGAGCCGGTGGTTCAACCAACCCCTGTAGTTTCTAAAGTGAAATACTAAAACGCTTTGTTATTGCATAATTATTAAAAGTTCGCCAGAAATTCCGTGTCATTTTTGTCATTTTTTGACACGGAAACAGACTAGCTCCTCTTTTGATATTCACTGATGTATGTACAGCGCGCCCTTCAACATTCAAAATTCGGAAGGCTATTTAGCATAACAAAAGATTAGTTTCAGATAGATGCACAAGTTCTATGGGACCCATGATAGATATGGGACAGGGAAATCAGTTACTTGCCTAGTAAATAAAATATTAAATCATTTTCTAGCGCGTTTGTGTATACCCAAATGACTCAAACTAATTGAAGATTAATCCTTTGCGTTCATTTCAGTGTTTGTACTTCATGGTAGACGAGGTATTGTTGGTCTAAGCAGCCAAACAATCGTTTTTCATTGTCTAAATCAATATGTTATTGAAAAATAACACTTTGATGTTTTGCAAAAGTTCATTCTACAAATCATATACTTTGAAAACTTGCTTGATTTATTGTATGTTGTTAATGAATTATGTACGTTTTACAAAAGTGTTGTTGTTTCAGCCCTCTTTACAACATAACCCAAGAACCACAGGACCTACAAAAGTATATCTGTGATATTTGAATTCTTCTACAATTTTCTTCAATTTTTGCCAAAGATCACTGTGAACTACCAAATCGCAAGAGTTTAATATAGTTGCTAGCGCGTTTGTGTATACCCGAATGACTCAAGCTAATCGAAGATTAATCTTTTGCGCTCACCTAAGTGTTTGTATTATGTTGGTATCACTGGATAGAGAAGACCATAGCAATATAATTTACATCGGCAGCAAGTAGGGCTATATATAACAGTAATAGTATAGGTATGGCACTAAATATATATATGGGTTGCAACAACAACCACCCCTTCATAATAGTTCAAATTATGACCCAGGATGAGTAGGATTATATTCAACGACAACATAATTATTTTCTCTTGATCATGTTGGATGGCACTGTATAGCGCTGTATAGCGGACATGGATTCCCAAACCAGTAACTTGCGGTAACCGGACGGTGCATCATGTTGTACACTAAGGAAATGTTCTTTACCTCTATATCCTAATTCTTTCAACCAGATGTGCATGACTTTATGTACGCAAATTTCCGGGGTAAAATGTGGTTGACGATACTACCATCAATATACGCCCCTTCAAAAGGTAAAGAGACGCAGTGTCTCCGCCGTAAATCAGAAAATTAAAAATTAAAATCATCAAAAACAGATTTTGACATTTGTGTAAAATATAATGTAAAACAAGTGAAGTCCAAAGGTGACATAATAAGGACAAACTTGCCAATTTAGCAAGTTATGAAGGATTCTGTCTGCAATTATATTATTTGCCATTACCATTAACGCGAGTATGCGACAGTGCGTCGAGAGAAACGTCGTCGTCATAACTTAGCACTCAGATTTGAGAAGTTGAAATTACTATTATTTTGGTAATGAAAATGTATTTCAGTTGGTTTGGGCATATCCCTGGTTTGGGAGAAAACACATTCATACAACTATACAAAAATAGATTAAAATAATGACTACTCGCTTAATTCGCAAATGCTCACTGCTCTATGCCAACGTTCAAAATAACTTCATCGTTCTAACCATCAGTGGATTTTCACGCGAGTGTGATGATAGGTCCTAATAATTTTGAAAACAGCTCCACGAAGGATTCCATGTGATCAATAGAAGAAAATGGGTCTACTTTAATTGTAAATTACAGTTTTACTGCGCATTCGCGTGTAACATCATTATATTGACATTAAAACACAATGACATTATGTTCCTGTGTTGTATTCGTATTACGCGCGCTTTGGATGTCGACATTTTCCTTATGTACTTCGTATTTTGACCTCTCCTCCAGCAAACGCTGGAGGCGCATCGACCGAATTGTTTAGCACTTCTTAGTTGGTTCAATTCACCAAATGACTTCACAACATAAAGGCACTGTGCATGATTTACACGGTTTTCGATACATCGCTGCGAAAAATCGAGAAGCTCTACTTCCAACAGATTACTGGTTAGGGTAAAATATACGTATCATACACTTGTTGTGAATGCACCAGGGCGTTTCAACCACAAGAAACTACGAATTCAGAATTTGGTAGTGTGGCCCTGCAGTTGTCGCGTCATCTAATTGTGATTGATGTTTTGACTCAAATGCGTGAAAAAGAACAGTTTTCCTCAGCTAGGCAAATGCAGTTTGTCTTATCAGTTTGAACAAATCTTTCACATAAGTTGTCAACATTCAACGAATCAGGAAATGAGATATAATTTTAGCGGAATTCAGTCATGCTAGAAGCAAGGACCCCAGAAAATTTTGAAATCATAAAAGTGACAAAAATGGCTTTGGTAAAATAATTTGTTTTCTTAACATACCTAATGATACCGAATGTTATAGGTAGGCCTCAAATGTAATGGTCCAGCTTTAGATTTGGGGGTTATGATTATGTTTTAGGGTTCGGAACATCTGAATTGTTAAGATCAGTATTAAAATAGATCTTGATGTTAAGATTAGCGTGAAGAGTTATGATTACACTATCGGATTCCTATTGCTGCCTCACCCAGAGGTACGCTGTTGCCCAGCTACTTCGTGGGTACTCTAGAGTACACATGTCGGAATCACATGAGCAGTACACACACTGGTACTAGATTGGTGATGTACTGGTCCCGAGTACTGACTAAGGTCCGATGGTCAGGCTTCAATGTGGATCCATTGTATTGATTTATCTTTGTAGGCGATGTAGCGTACAATGTGAAATTGTAAGCACTGGTATATATGACTATAAATTGGGCTTAAACCTGCATGGTGGCTTAGGACCATTAGCCATGCTTCGAGAAATCGGACCGAAGTATCTGGGCAGCACTGTACCTCTGGGGCGGCAGCAATAGGAATCTGGTAGTGTATCAGATTTTGTGTATGTGCAGTGGCGTTCATTTCTTAATGCTTAATTCAATCATCGAATACTGGAACTTAGTGGAAGTGATTCAATAGCGCATGCCAAATATCCATTCATTGTTCATATTTTTATTTGAATACATTGACTTTTTTCAATTTCAATTTGCACAGGTATATTTCAACTTCCTTTATTTTATACATATACTTCCTTGAAGGTTTCATCAGTATTCCCATTACACTGCTTATGCCCATGATGCAGTCATGGTCCATGGCAAAGGCGATTCGACCTTTGTGGCATTAAACCCAGTTAACAGGAAATTAATCCAGTAAATCGATTCAGTAAAGCAAATAAGCTCATGCATTCGATCACTAACGGCAACAAGCTTCGGTCGATTACCCCAGCTGCAGCGTGTGTAAACTCTAATTTGCATAGAGGCTGTACGTGAAATTATTGATTGGCTCCAAACAAAGGATTTGAACCGGTGCACGTAATCATGGCGCAGTGCAGTCCATTCAATCAAATGTTGTCATCAACCTATTTGATCGCAGTGCATTGTTATGTGTGTGAGACGAACTGTCGCGGTTGATTGCAATCAAACAAACAATGTCTTATGTATTACTTTGTTCCGTGATGAAAATCGTGATGTTTTATTCAATCACTCTTGAAAAATGTATTTCCTTTGTAGGCCTATTACTTTGTTTTGTGATGAAAATCGTGATGTTTTATTTCATCACGCTCTAAACAATAATTATAGTTACATGCATTTCAAGAAAAAAATCTTATTAAAACGGTAGGCCCTATGTTGTTTAGAAAAAATGTAGAAAGTGATGATGATGATGATGTCGATGATGATGATGATGATGATGATGATGATGATGATGATGATGATGATGATGTCTCCAAAAGTATCCCGGTTTGTTTTTCTTGCCCTAAATCGTGCGTATCTATTAATAAGGCACTTCAATAATCAATAATCAGTCACGTGACGGCCTCCACTAACTAGCTACTAACTTGGGTTTATGGGCGCTGATATTTCATGTTCACTGTCACTTATTTATCAGAAAAGTGCGACCATTTGTCAATCACCTACAGTACCCAATTTCGGCATACTATATCAGAAACTCATCATGATGATTGCCAGAGAATAGTTAAAATGTAGCTTGTACCGTTTTTTTGTGGCATCCTTCAGAAGTGAGCGGTCCGATACCAATATTTTCGGTCAAATCTCCATTCAATTAAAGGCCCATTCAGTGATTTGCTCATCCGGACGATCGTAAAAATCATCAAAATTCAGATTTTGGTACCTTTGTAATTGGCATAGATGTGCTAACATAGCCAGTGGTTCGGTCGAAAGCCGTGTATTTTAGACAAAATAAAGCATTTACATGAATCTGGACTTTTAATACTGACAGTACAAAAAGTCCGACTCGAGATCGAAAGAAGCTCACTCTCCACCGTACCAACACGCGTTGCGTATTGTTTCTACTACTTATTACATCAGTGTATGTATGTATGTATGTATGTACTATTTTAAACAAAATACACAATTTTAACTGTTTTTCATATTTGAATTGACCGTTAGTTTGCCTGAATTGCCTCGGTGACCTTTAATTGCTTATTTTGTTTTCTACTACAAAAATTAAGCGTCTGTTTTAAATCAATTTAGACTCTACTTCCCCCGTGTTAGAAACACTGGACTAGGAAGTTTTTCCAGTCGATTGGTGGCGCACTGTACGAAAATCTCGATTTTCTCGAGTCGATCTGATTTGAGTTAGAAAACCTTTCTAAAACTGCTGTTTTTTGACTAATTTGTCGATGTATTCAAGGGAAAAGTGGTTTAATGAAATTCTGTAGACTTATTCTTTATTTCTAAGCAACTCTGACAAATTTCCATTTTTTTAATGTTCCTGTGAAATCACTGAAAGGGCCTTTAACACGGGGAGTTGGCTAGCTATGCCTTGCCCTCACTCATATTTTACAAAAGTGCGACTATTTCTGAACATCTAACCTAGCTGTAATTTTAGGTCATGTTAGAGAAATATATTTGCTAGAAGTTTGGAGAATACCTAACATATTGACTGGTTATTTTTCACACAGTGATGTTAACTAGCCAAGTACCCATTCTTCCAACGTAGATCATTTGTAGGGGTCACGCGTCAATGGTGAGAGCACTGTGTATTGTGTATAGGAAAACGGACAGTAACTGCAGTATGCTCCGTGTTATAATATTAATAATATTAATATTATAAAACAAAATAGCAGCAAGTTCTACAATAACCATAACGTATGAAAGTCGAACAAAAAAATGTTGCGAGTTTGTTCAAATTGTCCATAATATATACCTAATACCATATCCCTAATAATATATACATGTTCAATTGTACATAAGGCCGTATGAATTGATGAGGGAGGGAGGTGTTTTGTTTTTGTTTTTTTTTCAGTGTAAAATCAGCATTGTCTGTAGTTTTCGGTCTTTTCCAACAGTGCTTGAGGAAACGATGAGGCACTTTTTTTTCAAATGTGAGATTCTGAGGGATAAACCTCCTATAGTAACAAAAAAAGACTTGGAAGTGGTCCTTGTTCTCTAATAAACTTATTTATATGTATGAACAATTCATAAATCATTCCAAAGTCTAAAATAATTGAAAATCTAAAAAAAAAAAAAAAAAATCTGACAAATCCCAGAAATTGAGGAGGAGGGACGAGAACCAAAACATTAATTTTATACGGCCTAATCATAGATAGTGTTGGATATAGTTACAATGCAATAGACTTTATTAAATAAATGGTTGTAATGGTTGATCTGGGCAGTTATAAAATGTAATATAATGTAAATTTCGGATTTTTACAATTTTCCTTTTTCATTTTCTGATTTACCTAATCACTGAAAGTGCATTTAACCGTCATATTGCAATTGCGGAGACCATTATGGGTTTGACGTTGAATACCAGTTTTGATTTGACAATTAATTAGTTTCAGATTCAGTGTGGGTCATTCCGGTTTAGTTTTTCTTCACTACGATTCTTGTCCTATTGGTATAATGGTATCCACCAAGTTCCTTCCTATCAACACACAAAGTCCGGTTCCTGGTCCAGGTGTAAAATTGTTGCAATTGCGTTCATAAAACAAACATGGTCATGATCATGATGATGGTAATTGCTTAAGTTTTGGCAGCAACATCCGAAATCAATTTCTGTGGATTTCCTATGGAGACAGAGGACAAACCTTAAACATTTATGGAGATAGACATTTGCTACGTGATGTTCAGTGAGCTGACATGGAATCATATTGTGGAATTGATAAGAGGAGAAAGACAATTATTTACAACAACAAGCACGTGACTAATCTCAAGGACATAAAGTCCCGTTGAAGGGTCAAGGAATTATACAATTTTTGAAGTTGAGTTAGTAGAATCTGAATGAATAATGCATTCAACAAGTTAATAAGGTGAACGTTTACAAGAAGGCCAATTTGAGTAGGCTATACGTTGTGGTCCGGGAACACATGAAAATGAAACACAAATTTAACCTAGATTATCATTAGACATTAGTCATTACCCATAAAAGTATTATGAGAAACCTAACTGTGAGCAAAGAGCGTTATAAAATGTAATAAGACATACAACGGCAAAGTTCAATGACGCGTACTAATCATCATGATCATAGGAGGCGAAAACGACGGGATGGGGGCAAGTTCCAACTAAACATCCTAATAGAAGAAAAAATAAAGCAACAATTGCCCTCTGCATCTTCCTTCTGAGTCCGAAAACACCGTTGGGCCAATTTAAGGATAACATTACCAAATTTTGGGCGCTTCAGCGCACTGGCCCATTTTATAGGAAAAATCACCTTAATTCTGGGGTAAATTAATTTGAAATTGAAATTTTTTAGCGCAAATATTCCAGTAAAATAGGTACAAAATATGCTCGCCCCCTCTAATTTTCCGACACCACTAATACTGAGTATCTGTATATTTTAGGCATATAGGTTTAACAAATTATATTAATATGATAGCTCATAAGACCAAAGTTTCAACGTGCTAAATAATGATGGATGCGAAGGAGAAAGTGCACAGTGTACGCTGTTCAGAAGAGACTTTTTCATTGAAATAATAAAGGTAGCTAGCAAGTAGTAAACACTTTTGACATTTTATGATAAATTAATTGCTATAATCAGACTGCTATAGACTATCTTCCTCTCTTTACTGTCATCCAAGCTTAACATGGGGCTGCACCTCGTCTGTATTGCTCCATATGCCTGTAATACATTTATTCACAAATCAGTGCATATATTTTCACAATCCGCTAATTCTTCGAGCTTCCTTCTTTGCCCTCTGCAAAGCTGGTGAAAAGCTTTCCGTGAAGCTTAATATAATAAAAAACAAAATAATAATTTGAGTTCAAATCACTGAAATCTTGAGACAGCAAGACCAGTTCCAATGTTGACAAATGGTTTGCTCTTACTATTCCCGATCACGTTCTACGGTAGGCCGATCACGTACTATAATAAATCTGTTTCCAGACATTTGCAATTAAAATATTATTGTGCTCATTTTCCAATTATTTTGTTAACGCGTAGTAGGCCTAAACTTTTAACCCTAAGACCTACATTTTTAATAGTCTATTTGCTGGCAAACCACAGTCTGCATGGAAGCAACATAAATAAATATTGTAATATCGCTGTGAATATGCTATAGAGTATTAGAGTTTATTCCGCACTTAGTTAAATGGCCCAATCCTATTTGGTCCAATCCCCGGGGTCCAATCGTCATTAGTCATGCAAATACCCACTTGGTACAACATCGCTTTGTCCAATTCGCATTTGGTCAAACGTCAAACCAAGAAATTTTATACGGACAATACTTAAAAGATTCAATAGTAAAGCTACATCATTGACATGTGATATATTAAATATGACTACAAGGATCTTTCCAGGTTTGTTTATTTGTTTGTTTTAAATGATCTTCCCGTAGAAACTCGACAACAACCCATAAAAGGAGAGGGTTATGGCTCGCACTACCCCCACCCTCGGTCTACGCCAAGCTGGCCCAACTAGGCCAATTTCTACAAACTTTTACGTCTTTCAGGAGATGCTATTTTGGGTTCTGAAGTACCGTATTCAGTTATCAATAAACCAATATTAATTATTAAAACAATATATAGTTGTATTGCCTTTATAGCCGCGGATTTATAACAAAATCCAGGTTTGTCATCATACATCACACTGGATAATTGTAATTGTAAATGTTAATGTAAATGTGAATTTTTTTTGCGATATCATCTGGTGTGTGTCATCTTACTATATGGACATCATAATTGGAACGCAGACATATTGGAGGATCAAGGAGTTCGTAAGTAATGTGGTGGTCAAGGGAACATAGGCTTATATTGGATCAAATAATCAGTCAAATTTATCACTAAAGCTGAGCATTATCATGTCAGATGACTAAGCAATCCCCGGGAAGCAATCCCCCTCCTCCCAAACATGACAAAAGTGACACTGTTGTGACTGTTGACGGGTCATCCAACTTTGTATACAACACTGGACTATATAGGATTTTGTGTTGACACTACAGTTCGTAACATCATGGGCTCATTTGTATGAATAAACAACAGATACTGAATTCAGTCTTTGGTTAACCACATATCCTGAACTCCGTCTGATTTTGACATGGGTTTCAAACCTAAACTACGTGCTTCCATGGTCTGACCAAGGTTCCACAGATCCTGAACTCAGATTCTGATCCAGAACCACAGATCTATACTGAACTCAGTCTGACTTTGACATGGGTTTCAAACCCGAACCACAGATCCTGAACTCAGTCTTTGACATGAGTTTTAACTAAACCTGAACCACAGATCCTGAACTCAGTCTTTGACATGAGTTTCAATTAAACATGAACCACCGATCCTGAACTCAGTCTTTGACATGAGTTTTAACTAAACCTGAACCACAGATCCTGAACTCAGTCTTTGACATGAGTTTCAATTAAACATGAACCACCGATCCTGAACTCAGTCTTTGACATGAGTTTTAACTAAACCTGAACCACCGATCCTGAACTCAGTCTTTGACATGAGTTTCAATTAAATCTGCACTACAAACCTTGCATTCAGACTTTTTGACATGAGTTTCAGATCTGAACCACAGATTCTGAACTCGGTCTTTGACATCACCCTAAAATAAAGATGAGTTGATTTATTCGATATAATCATGAGAATGGGCATTGATGTCGGTTTGATATCCATTGCTTATCAAATTGAATCACGATGTCCTAAAAAATGTAAAAATGTTATGTCGTCGTTGCGGTACTTTTGCTGCAGGAACATTTTACGAAATTAAAAGCGAGATCTCTTAATCATTTGATAAACAAGACTTACAAGAGATCTTCTACCTCTTACCATGCTTACGGATTTAATGTGCTAAAATCAATTAATATAATTAAGGTCTATTCTTAACAATGTTGAAACGGAAGACATTCATTTTCTTGTGCTTACTCATTGATTATGAGGACCATTAAGGCAAAATAAAGAAGCTATTAAAGAGCTTGAGGTTATGAAACAAATTTGAAAAACAACATCAGGGTCGAAAGTCTATGGGTCATTCCATAAGTGCGATGATAGTTTGCTTTTACCATATAAGGTTCTTCATTCTCATGATTGGACTGTTCAGAATTTAAGACCGTTATCATGGTTATTCCGGAGATTTGACATCTGTAATAGGTAATATGACTCCAATGTTTGTGGTATGAAACTGTATGGTGAATCTTCTGAGCAACGTGCTTCTTTTAGAATAACCGCAACAACAAAAAAAGAAGAAAAAAATAGCAGTGATTTATAGTGCGCTACGCACAGGCACAACGCCTAGACGTTGAGCCACAAGCCTCAGCACACTTTACAGCAAGAGTCTATTGTCCCTTATTGTCCCTGTTCCGTGAGTAGGCTTTTCTTGGTGAATACTGAGCATCCCCTTAGGCTTACACTATACACCTCTCCACGAAAGAAATTGATGAAGTACTTTCCTTAGTAAAATAAAGGATGTCCAAATGTTGCCATTTCCTTCTAAAGAAGCATCACCCTTTTAGCTTTGCCTTCATTCAATAGGCACTTTACCGTATTCCAAAATGAGCCAATAACTTCATGGAAACATGTATTTTTGTTTATCTTTTGTCGATCATTGCACTTTAAAGAGCAAAATTGGCACACGGGTCTGTTTCCATTTTTATAAAGACATTCTATTTATGTTAAAGGCTTACAAATTGGGTTACAGTCTTAAGTATTCAAACAACTACGACATTTCGAAAAACATTTAATCTTTAAATTTAATTTAAGCATGGTTAGCCTGGGCGTTTTCGTACATTCAGTTAATATTTTCTCCTGATATGTTGTGATACGCGATGGAATTAGTGGTTATTTAGGTCAAAATGGAAATTAAGAAAAAAAAAAGATCTTTTCCCGTAACTTTACCTGTATGGTGATTATATTCAGTATACACAAACAATGTGTTATTTTTCGCTATTAAAAAAATGATGAAACCCAAATTTTATTGCGGTATAAGGTAGAAAAACATTTTCCATTCGTCAATATGCATTCAGATTCAATTTTGATAGAGCCCTATATATACCAGAACTTTAGGCTGTATAGAATGTGTCAGTAAAGTTTGAATCGACATTCTTATTATAAAAGACACAGAGAGGTTACACCTTAGTGGTAATAAGACAAGTCCAATCAATCTGCTTTAGGCTTAATTGGTGTCCTTCCTTGCTATGTCATTGCACCTAACATCCTAATCACGATCAAACTCAATTGATGAACAATAATCATCCATAATTACATTTTCACTCATGATCATGTGTGGAAATGCCTCTTGCAATGTAGTGGTTTAGTCAAGTTTATGCAACAAGTTTTTTCACTAAGGCTAGAGAATTATACGACAAGATCACCGAACATTTTAGTGTGAATTGCTTGTGAGTTCTGACTATTTAGGCAATGTTTGTTTTTCAAAAATAAATAAGACCAAACAAGTATGTAAACGTAGATGCCCGATAGCGACGTCGCGTCGACAAAGTTACAAACTACTGAAGCAACGCAAACATGGCTAAAGTAAACTACTATTCAGGCTATTGAGTCATCGTAAACAATGGAACTATCGCAAATCACAATTCTCAGAAGTGGGTGAACGGGGAAAAATCCAAGATAAGAGTATATGACGGACTCAGGGTTGAAGACCAGCTTTACACTACCGGTACTATATATAAATGGGACATAATCCCGTTGTCCCGATATCAACTCAGTCCTGCTCACTTCTGCTATTAATCCCGGTTTCGTCCGAAAGTCCCGATAAAATTATTTAACCCACTAAGTCCCTCACGAATTCGTTTTTTTTTTATATCCCGGTCCCTCGTGAGTCCTGGCTTCTGATTTATGTGTGAAAATGAGGCATATTTATATTAAGCAAAAAGTTGAGCATGTAATCAAATACATTTAAAAAAATTACTTTACAACAATGAAATAATTTTAAAAATCTATTTTTGCCAAAAAAATGGGTATAACAAGTTTTGGGACACCCTGTATTATCTCCTAAATCAAGTGGGCTGTGGTCAATTACTTTGCCCACACAGTGCAGAATCTTTTCATGTTTTAATTTAAAGTAAATACTAAACTTCTGCGGTTTTGCTTTATTTCATCTCATGTTTTCATGTTATTCAACATTCTTGATCGGAAACCGACATGGTGATAATCTCCATGAACCTCCGTTCTCCATTACCCCGATTACGTGAACTAACATGACTAATGATAAATGTCATGAACAGATAACTCTTCACTTATCATAGTGGTGGTCCGACACGTTCTATTAAGAAAGTTGCTAAAGTTATGTTAAAAGTGTTTTGTAAAATGTCGGGATTAATTTGCTATCGACTGGTTTACGCCACACAATCATTCCTATCTCCTATTGAGATGTGTTTACATTACTAAATACCTTTAAATGTCTCTGTAATGCACATTGGGCTATTCCAGAAAATAAGTGCACACCCCCTATAGAGGAGTGAATTTGAAATGAGAGAAAAACTCGGATTTCCAAGCTTATCACTGTACAAAAGTCTGGATTTCCGGTCACAAATAATCAAAGAAAAAACCCGGATTTCCATATTCTTAAAAAGTGAAAATAACCCGGAAATTTTAACCACTTTCATGTTGAAGTTTCGGAATTCCAACTTCATATTGTACAGAAGGGTATAGAGGAGTGGCATTAAATATGAGGAAAAATCCGGATTTTTAGTGACAAGTGGGTAAAAGTCCGGATTTCCAAGGGGTATAGAGGAGTGACATCAAATATGTTGAAAAAATCCGGATTTCAAAGGGGTATAGAGGAGTGACATCAAATATGTTGAAAAAATCCGGATTTCCATTTCCAAGGGGTATAGAGGAATGACATTAAATATGTTGAAAAAGTCCGGATTTTTTAATGACAAATGTCAAAAATTCCGGATTTCCAAGGAGTATAATGGATGGCCTTAGATACACAATGAAATGTCCTGATTTTTTAGCGACAAGTAGGAAATGTTCAGATTTCCAAGGGTTGTAGAGGAGTGGCATTCAATTTGATCAATAGTCTATTAGAAAAAAAATATTTTGAGGTGATAGACATTAATTATGATAAAAGCAACAAAAATTAAAAAATTAAAACATTTTGACTGTGAGTGTATGGGGGAACAATTTGAATACAGTATTTGTATTTTTTAGCCACAGCCTACATGGTTGATTTTTTACTGGTTTAAAAGTTTAGGACTTATAATTTCTCTTTTATATTTTTACATATTAAATAAATGTCATTTTTATTTTTGACATGATTGTGAATTTAATTTACAGCTGTACAAATGTGTATGTTGTTTATTATTGAAGTTAATGGGCTACTAAAGTACTATTGAAAACCTTTGAAATTCCTTTCTTTTCAAGACAAATAAACCAACTGCATGATTTTTGAATCACACTTCTGATAGTAATCTGATATGCGTGTATTAGACTATGCTTTATCACAGACACAGGCAGAGCAGGGTTGTATATCTGATCTTTAACCTTGAGCCAACCACTATTTAACCTCTAGCTCTTTGATACTGTATGTAGCGGGGAAATTTGATTTTTAAGGTGGAGTATTTGCACTGACATACAAATTGCATGTATACTAAGTATACTAGTACATGTACTTTCTATGGCATTGGCATTAAATGCTTTTGCCATTTTGCATATATATAATACTTATTTACACCTATTAAATATGTCATATAATTAAATACACAAATTTGTTTGTAACAATTTCCATGAGGAGGTTTTTTTTTTTTTTTTTTGGATTTATGGAAGTTCCCGAGGGAAGTTTATTGCTTGAAGGATAGGAGTCATAGGACTACTTCCAATTCCAGAATTTGGGATCATATTATCCTGTTTTGCCAACTTGCTAGTAACACAAACTATTATACTGAAAAGTCATATTTAATGTTTTATTGGTTATAGGTCTATATACCAAAAACATGTTTTATAGGGTGTTTTTGTATGCTGTGACAATCAACCCTATAGTAAATTGTACATATTCAGTAAATACCAGTCTATCATGAATCATGATATCAATATGTGACCCGCACTGACAAAACCAGGAACAAGTCGCATTTTGACATTTCATAATTTGAATAAAAAATGTAAACACAAGACAATAAGCTTTAAAATGATACCAAAATTATAAAATAGCATCAATACTTTTCAAGATGAATAATTTTGTAAATGATACCTTGATATTTTTGTCAAATTGCTATTCTGAGTAATGGGCCAATTAGTTTCATAGCATCAATACTTTTCAAGATATGGATAATTTTGTAAATGATACCTTGATATTTTTGCCAAATTGCAATTCTGAGTAATGGGCTAATTAGTTTTCTGCCTATTGAATAGGGATTATCATATTTCAACTGTTATTTATTGATTAAATAAACCTCTTTTTAATAAGTACTTTCAATGATTTGAAAGTCCACTTAGTCCCACAGGTTTATACCATGAAATTAAGAATTCCACAATTTAATTTCTTTATGGGAATGTAATCTTTAAAGGCCTATAACTCAAAAAAACATGTCTGGCGACTTGTTCCGGGTTTTGTTGGAGCTGGTCACATATGCAAAGGAGTGTTCGGAAATGGGGGTTTGAAAATAATATTTTGTAATGAGTCGAAATGGAACGTAATGGAAATGGGTCCAACTATTTACCAATAATGGAAATAGGTCCAAAATGACCCAAAATAATAATATTAATAACTAGAGCGGTTCTCGGGTTGCGCGGTTTTCGTCATACGCGGTTGGTGTGTAAGGTTGTTGGGTGATGGTATGGTAGTGGTTGTGTTTAGATGTGAGTTTCTTTTCAGAACCCTGTATGGGCGAAGCCTGGATGGTGGATGGGGAGTGTGGGGTGATTAAAGAAGGCAATAATATGTAATGTTTATGTTTTACAAGATGCCCAGAGCACGGGTTGGGATATGGGATATCCCCTCGTGGTGTCGAGTTCACAACAGGTGTTGGTATTGCTTTACCAAAACAACCCGAGCCGTGCCAGTGGTGGAAGTTCAGTTTGTATGTATAGACAGTTTCCTAGCAAGTTTCATGCCCATACGACAGATGTTAGTCATTTGACATCAGATGACCCCTAAGTGACCTTGGATTACCCCCAAAATGACCGTCCAAACATTTGACTCTTAATGTTGACTGTACTCACCAAATTTCATGCTGTTATGTCAGTTTTTAGTAATTTGACATCAGATGACCCCTGGGTGACCTCGGATGACACCGAAATGACCTTCCAATAATTTGAATCTAAATGTTGACTATACCCACCAAGTTTCGTGCCATTATGACAGTTTTTTAGTCATTTGACCTCAGATGAACCCTGGGTGACCTTGGATGACCCCGAAATCTATTCAGCTCTACAAATACAACTGACCAAGTTTAGGCGATACACCATGTTGTTAAAACCCCTGTAGACCCTATAAGGGAACAAACCAAAAGATCGACGACGTCCTATAACGTAACTAGTTTCATTTCTCAGCCGACCCCCTCCCTCCCTGCCAGAAACGTAATAATGAAATGTTGAAAATTTTGACATAATAATAATAATGACACATTCTTCAGACCGATGGTTTTGTACAAACGTAATTGAGTATTTTTACCCCCTCACCCCTAAACGAAACTAGTTTCGTTTATAGGACGTCATTGATCTTTTGGTTTGTTCCCTAATACTCGGCATCATCGCACATGTTGACTGCCAAACTTCATCACAACATAAACTTCGAAAACGATCCATTCATACTGTCCCATTTATTGATACCTTCTGTTTGTATCAATTGCCAGTGAGCAAAATACACGTGCTCTGTTCACTATACACAGCGAGGTATAGGTAGCTATGTGCACGATATTACAACCTCTACCTTGCTGCATTTGATTTGCAGTTCTGACATCTGGCCTGCGCCGGTTTAACAACCAGGTCAGACCTTTGGAGCGGGGATAGACAGGGATGACAGAATGCTGTGTCGTCATAAATTAAATAAAATTTATTACTTTTGGTAAACAAGGGTTGTCTGAGAAGAAAAAAAATGTGGAAAGGTGAAAAGCAAAATGAAAAAAAAGAGAAGAAAAACAGAAGGGGAAAATGGGGAGAAACGGGAAGGAAATTATGATTTCCTTTCTCCATGCTCAAAATTAAATGTTGAGATTAAAGTTTTCATTTTTCGTTGGAAAGGGTGTGCCCGAGTGATTGCGTATTAAAACAAACGTTAACAAACAAAAACAAAATTCCCTGAATTGTTATGCCAAAATAAAAAAAATTTAATCTTGTAAATTTTTGGCTCTATGTAAAAGTTTGGAAGGATTTTGTTTCTCAAAAAGAAAAAAAATCTGGGGTCATAATGAGTCAAAAGATGTGTTTTATACAGTAAATGAAGTAAAAATGAAGCAGTGATTATGCCACGTTATTAAATTTCTAATCTTAATATTTCGTCTTTTTGTCAAAATTCAAAAAGTATTTAGTTTTGTTTAGTTGTGGCGTTAAAATACCCAAACAATTAAGTTTCTGACGAAACAGTTCTTTCAGGGACACCCTGTATATAGCATGTTTGTAAATTGTACTACATTATCGATTTTATTGAAGGTCACTGGTAAATAAACACTTGATAGTCTGTGCCTCGGGCCAGACTGTATGTGGCTATCACGATGTTTGTTCGGATCGCCCGACACAGATTGGCTGTGTAGGAGACTAGGTCTGTGCAAACAAATTAACAACTTTATAGCAGGCGCGAGTGTTTCCAAAAAGCAACACAAAAGCAAACAAAAAATACACCCACTGCCCGCTATTTACCGTACGAAATGAACGACTCTAATCATGTACCGCACGAAATGAACGACTCTAATCAGCTGCGGCAATTCCCCAATGGTGGATAGGCCTATACTATAACGTATTCTTATTCGTTCATTTGACGGACTTGGGTGTTTTTGTTTTTGTTAAATATCTCCTCTCCTGAACACATATTATTATAGAAAATCTATCTACTTCTTCATTCGATTACATACTATATACCCTGCAACTTTCAATATATACAGTGGCTAGATAAACCCTTAAACGTGCGAACAAATATTGCAAAACAAAATTAAAGTATGGCTCTCCGCCTATATGGCTCCGCCCATACAATAATTATGATGATGATGATGATTAAGTTTTGTAACCTTAGGCCAAGTAAAAATTGTTCATTTGTGGTAGGTAGGCCCCCTCTAATGATCACAAAACCTTCCAAAAGTGTTTCTTATATAAAGCATTTCAACTTCCTAGACATCTTTCAAAAAATGTTATAACTCAATTTCAAAAACTTTGAAATTGAAGTTACCTCAAAAAAGGAAGCGGTAGGGGATGAGAAACATGTTTTTTTTACTTGGCCTTATACCGGTACTGACTGGTATAAAATGAACATTTTATTTTAAAAGTTGATTAGTTGAATATGAACCGACCACAGAGAAAAGGTCCATTGTCTACCCCGGTGTTCCGGGAGAGGGGGCACTCCCACTTTTGAGGTGACTTTTTGCATGCTTTGCGCATTTTGGACTATTTTCATATTTTTAGCTTAAAGTTATTTTTCAGGGTCACTGACAGCCAATTTTTTGCACATGTGCATAATGAACCCAATTTTCTTGATGCCCTCTTTTTTCGACAAAAACTGCCATAGACCCCTAGTGTTGTAAGGCACAGGTCACTTTCATATTCGAGTCCCCCCCGGCTAAATCCTAATCCTTTAGTTAGTTTTAACTGGCAATAAAAGTCAAATTTCAATAGTTTTGCAATTTGAGGGAAAATTGGCTAAAAACATGCAATTTTGCATGATTTCTTACAATTGCAGTCACAATATTCAAAGCTCAATTCTATGTATTCAAAATTTTGAGTATAGGCTATGAGTTTGTTCATAAATTTAATATTTTATGTTAATTTTGAAAATTGAGAATAAAAGATATAATTTTTATTTAGAAATTGTGTTTTCTGAAAATTAGAATCCATAACCTGAAATTGGTTTTAGTACAAGGCTGGTCTTGATTGTCACGGCCAGGATTTAGCTAAGCCTATATTTCATTTGCCAAAACAGGATAATATTTATTTTATTACAAAAATTAGTATTGTATTTTTCTGGAGCCGGTGTAGTGTGAGCATCGGTATTATTGGGATTTTAGATGCAAAAATTTAACATGGCCTGCGAAAAAGGTATAGTGTATGGCAATTAAAGCCACAAGACGTTCTGAGAATTACTTGGGCAAAAAATGCAAATTTAAATGAATATAAACAGACTTATAGTATTGGGACTCGCCATAAGTACAGATACGGGTTTTGGACCATGAGTACGGGTACGGGTCCCAGGCCATGGGTACGGGTATGGGTCCCAGTTCATGAGTACAGATACGGGTCCAAAGTCAAAATAGGGCATGAGTACGGGTACTGGCCCGGCCGTGGTACGAGCACGGGTACAGAAATTGGGACTTGAGTATGGGTACGGCTCCCAATATGGGTACAGGTATGGGCCATGGGGACAGGTGAAGAAGCCTTCGAGTGTGGACTCGGACTCAAGATCACTTTTTGCTATCGGTCGGATTCTGCAAAAAAGTACTTTGGTTCGAAATCGACCCCCGAGTCCGATTCCAGTCCAATCAATCCATGTACAATGTGGAAAAATTATTTATCACAAAACATCAATTGGAATTACATTAATTGTCCACAATTTTCCAAGTAAGTGGAATCATTCATGCAGTTGACATGCACATCTACATCCTCCAGATTATCCATTAGCTTAATCATAATTATTATCATTAATTATGCACATCCAGTTTATTATATCCGTGTTTTATTAATACCGGTATTTAAAACCCCCTATAAATCTCCTATTAACCCCAAATTTCTGTATATGGTAAGGACCTCTGTATTCATTGACTCAGATCACAGACCCTCCTTCTAGGGTCTGTGCTCAGATGCACTAGTCCAAGCCTGGGCACAAAAAATACATGTGATGTGGCTAGCTGGCAGAAAATCTCACACCAGTCACATTATCATGTAGTTCCACATGTGTGCAGCATACAAGTAGTGGAGTGTATTTGGATGGGGAATATCAAAATGATTAATAAACATAAAAGCTATATAATAATGATATTTTAACATGATAACTTGAAATTCCCCACAAAAGAACAAATCTTTTTGCTGGTTTTTTTTCTGTATTAATTGATCAGTCATTGTGTGAATGAGACATGTAGCATATATGATACATGAATATGGGTGGCAAATGTGCACAGGCTGTTACAGTGTAGCAGCATTCATGACCATTTTGTGGAGCCAGGGCTGGGTTTATCTTTTTCAGGGCCATGGACCAAGCTTAAATAAAATTATTAAGGGCCCTTGCTATAGCTTTCTATCGGGATCCATGTGTTAGGCCTACTCCCCAGTCCCCACCCAACACTGACACTCCTAGTCAGGACTTATGTCTGGCCTTGGAGGAATCTGCTTGTTTTTCACCTGCCATGGTGTGAATTCACATACATTTGCACCAACACTACATGATTTGGATGCATTTCTGTGTTATTAAGTTCACAATTACACCCACTTGGCACCACCAAGGGACTAAATTCTGTAATTGTAACTAATTATTATAATCATGATAATGTCAATTTTTACCAAGACATATACCGTATTCGTTCCAATAAGCGCCCGTGCCATAATAAGCGCCCACCCAGGAAATTTCCAATTTGCTATTGGGTACCATCAATGTTGAAGTGACAAATAGACGTCGATCACGGTGACATGGCTGGAGGACTACAAGTCCTGTGTAAACTTGCAATACATTTTCTACATCAGAAAAGCTACTAGCTAGAACGTCTCAGGACTCTTTTAAAACATACGTAAATTTGTCTCTATTCAACACCTCTTACGAAAAAAATTATGTAAACTAGGTAAAAATAAGCGCCCACCCAAAATGACTTTGTTAAGCGCCCACGCTTATTGGAATGAATACGGTAGGTCCTATTGAAATTCAATTACAAAATTTGACCAAGCTGTATTACATTTCAATACTAGGCCTACATGCAGTAAGTTACACGGCAAATGAAATAAAGTGTCCAGCTTGTCCGAGTCCGAGCCGAGTCCTATTGTGTCCGAGTCTAGACTCGAGTCCAACTCGATCCGGGGTGCCCCAAGTCCGAGTCCAACAAAAATAAGACCGAGTCCGTGGACTCAGTCAGAGTCCATGCCGGGGTTTGGTGTTGGGAGTCATTTAACTTTATGTGACAGGTATCTGTCTACTGGCATTGCTTAGTAGGGGCCTATTTGTATAAAATGATGCTCTAAAAAGGGGTCACAGGGTATAACAAAATGAAAAAGGAGTAATTTGGTATAACATCTTGAAAAAATGGGTCATTTGGTAGAACATTTCCAAACAATGGAGAAAAATTCTAGATTTTGCTGAAATAAGAGAATTTGAAAGTTTCCTCTTTATATTTTATGGCATTTTGAAAATTATAGAAAGATAGCCAACCTCAAATGGAGCCTATAGTGACAGACTCATAGTAGGGGAGACCGGGGCAAGTCGGGCAAGTCCGCCCACCCCATGTTTCTGATCTCGTGACTGCTGGAAAAGTACAATGATGATGTAATAAGCTGGCACACGCATAGCTAAGTACCCAAGAAAACAAGACAGTCCGACACATTTCGCCAGAGTAATATTATTATTATCGTCAAAAAACATTTTTGAGTCGAGGAAGTTTACATTTTAAAAATTAGTAATATTGCAATAATCTCAAGACCTTACAGAGACGGTTTTGGTTCTTAAATTCAGTTGGAAGGTGAACGTTTTGCCAACATATTATGCAATTAAAAGATCAACATATTGTGTTTAGTCATGTTAGTAGGCGTACACATGGTAAAAGAAAAAAAAGTACCGTTGGGGCAAGTCCGCCCTGTATGTGAAGGGGCGAGTCCGATCTGTGTTTCCCGCAGGCGGGCTACAGTGGCGGATTTGCCCCATCAGCGTATTATGCAAAATATTGATAATAATACCTTTAAGAACGGTAAAACTACATGCAAGCATATTTTTTTTAGTTAAGTGGTATCAGTATTACTCATACCACCGTTTATGCTCTAAAACCATAAATGTCGAAGTTGTAAATAAAGGTTTGTTCATTTTGGTCCCCTACATTTATTAGCTTACATTATACCCCTCCATTAAATTTAGTAGACTCTTTGGAAGAGAGTGAGCGCCTAATATACCCTTTACTAAACGTTTGCATTAAATTTATAATTGTTTTGCAATATTATTTCTTTTATCAGGGCGAACTTACCCCCACCATAGGGCGGACTTGCCCCAGCACGGGCAAGTCCGCCCTGTCATCATGATTTTATTTACCCTTCTCCTGCCGTTACTGAAATGTGGTAGTATTTAGCTATAGTGTACAGCTTAAAAATGTAAAAACTATAGCCTTCTAACATGAGAATTGCCCTCTCTAGGCGAGATTGAAGAAAATAGGGCAGTCACGCCCCGGTCTCCCCTACCTGTCACTTGTAAAGTTGAGTGCCCCCTGCCAAATCCATGTCGAATATTAAGTTATAATGTTATAATTTTATAGCAAAGATTCCAATAGAGAATTTTGAACAAATTTCATAAATATACATGTACACTGTCACTGTAAACAATAGAGAATTAAGATTAATCAAGCTGCTGCACAGTAATGCTGTGGTCAGACTCTTCTCTGTTCTTTTACAATGAGACAACTATACCACCCCACACCACTTCCCCTATACACACCCACTGTCAAACCCCACCCCACACAAGTGTCACAGTCATTTCCATACCCTAGGTAACTCCGAAGGTAAAAACTACATGTACGGTATCACATGTCAACAGTCCGCTGTGACCAAAGTATTCTAGTGTGACACACACTACATATAAGTGGCCAGGTACTAGTGTCACTAGGTTGCATGTGCAGCATACATTGTCATCATCATCATCATCTTCATAATAATATTAATACTTATAGAAATTCACCGTTTCAGAAATATGTTTTGTGTGATATTAATCAATTATTCTAAACATCTTTTTAAAATTCTTAAATTGGATAAATATCCCAGACAAATGTTCAGTGACTGCCCGTAAGTAGTGAACACAAACACTAGCCCTATGGATGGGGTGTACATGTCTGTGTGCATGTTTTCTCTCTTTCAAGAGTTTAGCTCCATGAAAGAAGTTTTAGATATTTTTATACAGTCAAAATGTTTATTAAATTCTGTATAATTATCAATTATTTCATTAAAGATAACAGTATTGATTCTGGGAAGTGACAGATAAATCTAAATAATTTGGTGGATATGTAGGATATTATGACAGATCACAGATTTGACAGCCCCAATTAATTAGGAAAATGGGCAAAAGTGAAGTCAACAATTTTGAATCAAATTTGAGATCTATTTTGACATTTTTAGATAATCATTTCACATTTTACATGGATTTAATTGGACATTTTGTGTCCAAGTTTGAGCCGAGCCGAGTCTGTTTTTGTCAGAGTCCAACAAAAAGTGGACTCGAGTCCGGACTTAGAAGTAGATTTCGCAACTCATTCATTTTACACTATTCAATATGCAAGCTACATTATGTTGAGAAAGGACTGGCATAAGGCAAAAAAAAATTGTTGTGTTGCCTCAACCGCCCGACCTAAATCCTGAAAAAATCAGGGTCGGCATTTTTTTTTTTGTGAATGATGATTTTTACAGATTTGTTCAAAAAATCAATGTTTTTCACTTAAAATTAATATTTTATTGAAAGACTAGTCTTTAATTGATGTCTAACAGGTATCCAGAAGTCAAAATTGACAAATGTCCCTAATTGAAGAAGCATTATTTAATATTTGAGGGAATTAAAAAAACAACTCAACACAACATTTTTTTTTGCCTAACTTCACTGTGTACCGGCTGTGCTTCACCCAGTATCAACAGGTATATTGAGAAGTTGATGCATATTTACAATTTAAGAGACTGAAACATTATAAATCAGCCGCTTGATAGCTTGATAAATGAAGAAATTAAACTTATTTGATTTTTTATATTCTGTATGATTTGTTTAAATTACAACCTCTTTACAAAAGAAATTTTGAACTCAATGATTTAAATTCATTAAAAGTAGCATTTCATCCAACCCTAAATTGTCAATCAATTTACAGCCGTTTTAGCCTAATTATATAAAAAAAAAAATTGAATTAATAATTTTGACCCCAAGTTTCCAAACCTGCCAACTTGATGCAAAAAATTGTAACTTGAATCAATATCACATGTGGTTTGTTCAGGGACCTGTGGTATTGAAGTACACATACTAAAGCTGGAGCATCAGAGCTGCTGGGCTGGAGCACAGGGTGGCAGTTTGAACCAAAATCTGTGTACACTGCATGTGAAACAAATAATATTGTATTAAAACAAGTAAAATACCCGTGTGGGGTTGTGGGGTTCTACCTGGTTGAAGGTATGTGGGGATATGCCATGATTTTGGGGTCCTTTTCAACGATTTTGGTATTCAGTGGAGACCAATATTTGGGGGGGATGTGCCAAATTAGGGTAAATTTGGGTGCTTTTGTGAAAACTTGGAATACTCATAGCCGAGTGGCGAAAGCAGCAAGAAGTAGGCACAATTTTTCAGCCTGATGTGTCAGCAGGCCCGTACGAAGGGGGTATACAAAAAGTCCCAAAATTTCAGAATCTGCGAGCAAAAAATCAGGTTTTTTACGCTTTTTTGGTCAAAAGGTCCAAATTTGGGGAAGAAAGTCCACTTTTCACAAAATTGCCCCCCCCCCCCCTTGTAAAAAAAGTCCACTTTTTCAAAATCAGCACCCCCAAAAAAAATCCTGCGCAAGGGCCTGTGTGTCAGTGACGTAATGCGGCTGATCCATGCGCGCATCTATTGCGCGTCTTTAATCACGTGTGTGCGTATGCCAGCACTTTAAGCGTCCACCAGCTACATAAATAAATAAATAAATAAATAAATAAATAAATAAAGCTGTGTAGCTGTGAAGCACATGAAGCTGTGTAATGAAATGCACACCGACATCACTGTTATATCAGGGTGAAAAATGGTTTAGAGAAATGCCTGGCACATCCCTGTAATCAAAATTACACCCCCTCTCGGGAATGCCTTTTCTTGTTTCAGTTGGCGTTAATGTGTGTGTGTGGGGGGTCATATGATTTTCATGTAGCTCGGAGGGGGGGTCATATGGTTTTTATTATCGGAGAAGGGGGGTCATATAGTTTTCGGCAGTGACTTTCTGTCTGCTCCCCCCTCCAGTAGAAATAATGAACGGTCCCTAAACTTTGTGAGAAGTTGAAGTGGGATATATCTAGGCAAAATATGTATTATGATTATAAATAAATATTCTGTTATTAATTGATAATATTATTACGATTCAACTATTGTGACAGATAAATCTAAATATAGACCCCTTGGCAAATAAGTGAAGCCAACCAATTTAGGATCAAATGATCAAATGACTCGGCTCCAAGTTTGAGTCATATTTTTGGGTGGTGGTGGGGGAGGGGAGGTGGTCATCTCCTATTTCATAAAAAAAGGGATACTAACCCTTTTTTTATTATTATATTTATGATCTTCTGGCTACTAGAAGATCATGGCCACTGTTTTATAATCTTCCCTGTTTTGAGACCCACCCCTGCAGATACCAGACATTTGTACGACCCTTCCAATTCACAGACACAAATACCCAGATATCTGTATTATTTTGTACATGTACATTGATTAAAAATTGTCTTCTTGATGGTAGTAAAAAACAGTGACCCACTGACCCCTCCCCTTTCCAAGAAAATGACTGCCCCTTGTGTCCGAGTGTGAGTATAGCCAAGTCTGTTTGTGTCGGAGTCCGAATCCGACAAAAAGTCCGAGTCCAGACTCAAAAGATGAAAATCTGGATTTCGGAGCTTGGATGAATAGAAAAGTCTGGATATCCGAACTCCTCTATAGGTCAAGCGTATGGCTATGTCTGAAAAGTCCGGATTTCCGGAGCAGCTTGTATGCATAGAAAAAGTCTGGATATCCGAACTCCTCTATAGGTCAAGCGTATGGCTATGAGGGAAAATGTCTGAAAAGTCCGGTTTCGGAGCTTGTATGCATAAAAAAGACTGGATATCCGAACTCCTCTATAGGTCGAAAGCGGTACTATGTAGGGAAAATGTTTGAAAAGTCCGGTTTCCAGAGCTTGGATGGATAGAAAAGTCTGGATATCCGAACTCCTCTATATGAAAAGTCCGGATATCCGGAGCTTGGATGGATAGAAAAAGTCCGGATATCCGAACTCCTCTATAGGGGGTGTGCGCTTATTTTCTGGAATAGCCCATTTTGGCTGTGGTTCAGAGACGTGATGTTGTTCCCCATCTGTATATGAGACATTGCGTCTGACCGCGTTTGGATCTCAGACGCATCAGCATATATGCGAAGAGCGACTGACTTTAGAGCAATGACAGAAAACGCTCTTATGGGCGCTCTTATCACATTGGTCAAAAATAATCGGGAAAATACGGTAAATTGAGATTTATAGGGCCAATGTTCGATGATTTGCGTGCTACAAAGGGAGTGGCAATTTTGTCACAGCGATAAAGGCATCGAACAAAGAAAATCATGTAAGCGAAATTTCGCAGCGAACCGAAAACGCAGCGGGAAACGAAACACGCTGCATTTGCGCAGTGGACAAAATCTCACTTCGCAAAACGGCGGACTACATCTTTTTGCTGCACTGCAAAACAAACTGATTCTAATTTTAAAAGCAAATTTCCGCTCAGATTTTTGTTTTCAGGGCGTAAATCCTTTCATTTATCCGTTCTTCATCATACAACACCTTGTTAACTTCACAGATGTATCCTTTTCAAAATCTTGTAACAAAAAAAGATATGTTTTGATTGATATTTCCTGAGGCCGAAGTTGTGTTTTCATATTATAAATTCCTTCAAACAGATTTACTATCGATTATGGTATTATGGTGTATCGAATCATAGCCTCTCTACTGTCTATGATCGAATCCAACATCATCCAGTACATGTAACTACTGATGATTGATATCAAAATAATATCGGTCGTTGGAATATTTGGCCCGGAAATTGATTTTGAAATTCATATTCCTGGAATTGGGAAATTCCCTATCAGTACCGACATAAGAATGCGAGTAAAGGTCTGAGAGGTCACGAAAAACATAACGAGGACCTTTAAAATATATTATGTGTAAATGATGATAATCACACCACCTCTTAATACCTGCAGAGATAGGAATGGAAATAGGCCATCACGTCTTCAGACCGGTAATTTCAGGCGTTACACACATCAGTGACTGACTAGCTGAGATTTATCTTGACAAGATGAAAATAAACACATCTTTACATCAACCGATGATCACCTGATGCAGCATGGTATCATCACCTGAGGGAACAGGGAAGAGGTCTTATTGGTTTAAGGTTCATCAGTAAAGCGTCATAACATTGACGCGTGTTTATCTGTTTGAACTGAACACCCGGGACTGAACATCGTTTAGCATTATCATTTTCCTGGTTCTGCCAGTGAATCTGAGCTAGTCCGACTATATCTTGACTATCAATAACACTGCAAAAAATATTTTACTTAACATTGAGTAAAAAGGTCACAACTCAACAAATGAACAAAAAATTACTCAACATTGAGCTCATATAGGTCACAACTCAACAAATGAGTAAAACATTACTCAACCTTGAGCTCATATTGATAAATGTTACCCAACATTGAGGGTAATATCTATTAAAATGAGCTCAATGTTGGGTATTATTTACTCAATTTGAGTAATGTTTTACTAATTTTGTTGAGGTGTGACCTTTTTACTCAAGTTGAGTATAATTCTAAGAGTGAATCGTTGGGGTTGTCTTTCGAAATGCAAATTAGAGAATAGCATATATATTCAATAAATTAACATTTTTAAAGAGTTAAATGCAAGTTCTCGGCAATGGTAAAATGACCAACATTAGTGATATGTGTCTTGTTCCCGGGGTCTTGTTAATGTTATTTTTAGTATTCAATGTTTACAAAGTTACTCAAATCACTAGCTTCATTCTCAAATTAAAAATAACTGGACACAGGTAAACGTTACTGAACTCTTAATAACAATAATGAAGGAACCGATGGAAATTGAATTGTTCCTTTGCCACAGGTCAATCTTTCACCTCCCGGGCTTCCCTTATTATGCTTTATATACGCAATTTACGATGTTGCCCAGTGTCCACGTTTCCTTTGTTGTAGACAGGAAACAATAGCTAATAAAGTCATCAAAAACTTCTTTGGGGCTTACAGTCTTAATTTTGGTAATAACAATGGGCGAAAAAACCCTACAGAATTATTGCAAATAGGGCCTATATAAAAACACCTGTCCGCTCTATCCATATCAGCTGATAATTGCCTTGAAATTTCAATTAATAATCACAACGCTGACAACTGAACACTTTAAAACTTTTCGAACAAAGGCTCAAAGAAAATAGTGAAGAATAGTCCTACAAAACATGAAAAACGAGAACAAAACCTAACACCAACTATAGCCTCGATATAAAATCTGCTGGACTTTTGGTTTTGTCCAAATTGAATACTCTTTCATGGGTTGGCTGTAAAAAGAAAAGTCAAAAAATCAAGTTATATTACGTTTAATCCCGTTGGCTTTAACATTGTTTTCTTGGTACTTAGCCATTATTAACCCAACTTATTTTACAATTTGCTTAATATTATACTGGTATCACATATCACAATGACATTGAGAACACAAATGAAATATCATTGAGACAAAGATGAATGGTAATAGTCATTTTTGTATAAAAACCACTTTTTAATCATAGCCACATTTTCGTAGACCTCATCGATCATTTTCTGTTACATAATTATGTTTCTAGTGAATATGTTTCTCGTAAATGTTTCTTGTGAATATCAAAGGTCCGGCTTGGACTTGGTGTGGTCACTATATAAACATATAAAATTGATAAAAAAATGATATTTTGGTCCAGGAAAGATAAATAATGTCGTCCTCCTCTCAATTGAGAAACATAATCCTATATAGGATATACTCCAAGAATTTTTAATTTCATCATAATGCACTTCTTTAAAAAGTTTCTTTTAAAAACAGTGTTCCTCATTTAGCTCTCATTGCACCAATTTTTTCTCCTACATGGCCTTGGATATTCTCATGAAACATACATAATGCTATCATGCTATGAAATAACAAAGCTTGACAGCAAAACTCAATTTGAAGCTTCATCCAAATATAAAATCGGCCAGTTGTCGTAATTCAAGTTAATTGTAAACAAACATGGTTTGCGTTTTACAAGAAACCTGATAACGAAAGAAAGCAGTGAAATACTACAATGAACTTGCTGCCCTTCCTATGCATGTCTACAATTAGATAAATTCTTCCCGCCAGACCGGGGTTTGTGTATATTTTGCTATCACCTCTCACTAAGCTTTGTTGATGTAAGAATTCCTAATAACAACACCAACAGGTCTTAAGGGTCCAATGCTAAAAGCAAAATGGTGTAAAGGTTGGTTTTGTGGTTTGTTTTGGTGTAGTTTCGATAAATGTCGTCAATTTCAACTAAAATTCAGTAAATTTGATGCCATACTAACCCAACCTAGATTATGTAAGTCTTTTACTCATTTAAAATGTGCTATTCTTAGGGTTAGGAACAGTGGGAGCCCGGGAGGGGGGAGGAGATTGGGTGCTCAGCCCCTTCAATAAATTTGGTGTGGGCTCGAATACCCTTCAGCCACCGATAATTCCAGGTGAAATGAAAAAAATGTCGTCATAAACCAGGAACAGCTAGGGAAAATGGGTGTTTTGGACGTATTTTGTGCAAAATTTTTCTACTCCTAGGGGGACCCCCCTCGGGCACCCCCAGAATAGGTAATCAACAAATGTTCATTTTGTCAGTCTCCCCAATGTTGAAAATCTTCCAAAGCCACTGCTAATGTATTAAAAACAGCACCTTTGACACGAATTAATTAGTGAAAAAACGAAAAATGACGCACCAGCAAATCATCATTTGCAGCGATTTGCTCAGTATTGTCATTGCAAAAGTTTTAAAACTTCCAAATGGTAAACTGCTATTTGAATACTGATTTAGCTTACATCAGCTATGCTGTCTATTTGAATTCATATTATTTGGAGGTTAATGGGGTATCCTTTCTTAAGGCTATTCAACAATATTTCAATCGGAAAATAAGCAGCTATTAAATTAATTTATTAACCTTAAAATACTCTCATGAGGTTTCCACCAGGAAAGAATATTAAGAGTATTCTAAAATACATCTTCCTTAAACCATTTAAACTTATACATTGAATTAGTATTGACTGGAAATAGCTGGCAATAAACTCTACCATTTAATATGTCTTGGTTTGGTTTATCGTCTGGGATCGTCTGACGTGTCAATTTGTCAAAATGAAGATGTTAACCATGCTCCCTCCCATATAGTGTTATCACTGTCTACCTGGAATCCAACAAACCCATGACAGACAACATATATCTTGAATCGCATCCAATGGTACAAACAAAACTGTAAATCAAGCGGTGAACTTGATCATGTAAAGGTATGAAATAAATGACGGAGGAGATTTATAATCAAAGTTATATAAAGTAAAACTTCCAATTTTTAAGTTAAAGATTCCGGTAAACGTCAATTAACATTAAATTATATTCAAATGCGTGAGACATGCGTGACTTCGTTATGACTGTGTTAAAAACAACTGTCATTCAGAGTAGTTTTGTAATCATGATAAGTGAAAGTTGAAGTGTGGTGATCGAGAAAAACAATCACAGAAAACGTACGCGTGTAAATAATCTTTTAAATAATTTCCTACAGGGTGGAAAGATTTTTAAAAACCTTTATTATGTTCATTTACTAGTACATACGGTGTTATTCGATTCTTAGAAATTGAACGTTTGCTTACTACATAATAAAATTGTCACATAAAAAACTATATTGCTCGAAGTTAAGGGTGCATAAAAGTAATTATATTCGGAAATAATGTGATAGCAACTTCTAGGTTTAAACAAGACAAGACCGAGGTAGCACGATGGGTATGCCAATTGCACCGATACGAATGCATGCACCAATATGAGTAGGCATAATTTGTGCAATTGGTCCCTATCCACCAAAATGAGTGCAAACTTTGTTTTGGATCGCAGACCAAACGGAAAATAAAAATCCCCGGTTATTAAAGGTGTTAAGGTTGAAATTATACTTTACATTTGATAACTTCCGATCAAAATGAGGGAAAATGAGTAGAAAGTATTTTACTATTTGTATGTCGCCGAGAGCAAAATAAAAAAGAAAATTAGCATAAGAATAAGTAAAAGGGTAACTTACCAATCACTGGATAAAAACTTATTCCAAAATAAATGTTAATATTCCGTAAAATATCCAAAACAATAGAGAAATTTAGTTCTTATTAGAATGTAAAATTCTTTGGATCCAATCACATCGGCTACATTCCCATATAGGCTATCCTGGAGCCGCCGCAAACTTTGCAAACTTTACGCTTCACCGTTGATGTCTCTGGCGTTAAATGCCAAATGACTTCCTGCACACACCAACTTTTTTGAATTGAGAAAGTTTGCGGATATTGGAGCGTATGCTGTGGCTGCACATGCAAGTTTGATGTCACAGAAAAGGTCAACGTTCTTGGCGTACAAAACAGTAATTAGCCTCTTTGTGGGCCCAATATATTGTCTCAAACGTCCATGACATGATAGTGAATAACAAGACATGATTATTTTCGTTATATATGACAAATAGACCTACCTAAGCAATAAAAAATATAAATTCACTCTTCCCTATGAAAAAAAGTTCTTAAGAATTAGAGTACAAACCCTTTTCATTCTAACAGCAAGTTGTCGTATGAATCTCGTTAGTTGATAAAAATGATAAAAAATAAAATAACATTGGAAACAAAATACAACAAATTGCATTCTAACCAAAGTTAAAACTCGACGCTAAGTCATTTGTTTGATGTATATAAACTCAAAACTGTCTAGTGTTGCCTCTTGAAATATTAACTTTTTCTTAGAAAAAAAAACCAAGCAATCCTCACAAAAATTTATTTGGGATAAGTAAAAAGCAACGGCAATACCGATCATGACTTACCTATTTTTTTTTTTTTTTTAAACACCGAGTATTAAATATATGTAGCTGTTAACTTGTTACTCTCCGGGAAGTGGGTTCTAAGGCAATATTTTCCTTTCACGAGCACAATCTGAGACAAACATAGAGCATAATGTCCAATTCAGCTGCTATATAATCATGGTAATAGGAAACGGCTGCTTACCCGGGTTTACCTGTTTTCATCTGAATAAACCTTTTAGTTAATTACGTAAGAGTTTTAGTGAGAACTCAAACCTAAGTCTGCCGACAGCAATCTTTTGGCCTCAATAAAGAGTTATTCACACCAAACACAATACCTTTTGGTAATGAAAAACAAATACCACAGAATTTGAGAGCATGAATCGACCTTTATTTGAACAGAAGATGGGCACGTATGTTACCAGGCCCTGGTCTATACATAAATGAATACTGAGTCACCGCTAGCTGATGGTGTTCATTAAATCATCAGTAATGGATATGGGTGAGAAAGATAGCTAAAGATGTTTGTGTGATCATGTAGAAGTACTATTAAAAACAAAAGAGCTTAGAATTATAGAGAGCTCATTTATATAGATACGGAATAGAAGTGGTACAAGGGTAGAACTTTGTGGTACTCCATAAGTAATAGGAAGGAAAGATTGTTTTTAAATCAAATACATTGGAGGAGGTGGATGGCAATATCGGTGGAATGTTTGGAAAGTAACTAGGGACCCCAATTGAGGAGATGGTGATGGAAGAGTAGACTTAAACAATTTTGTTAAGAAAGGCGTTCCGCCGATGTTATGTTGAGGTCCTTGTTAAGGTGGTACTACACCCCCTGATAAATATTGTGACTCAGAAAATAACTACACACTGGTAACAAAAGTTATGTATATTATAGGGGCAAGGAATCCAATAATACTTCACTGAAATTTCAGTGATTCATGACAAGTGGTTCATTGTATATGTTAAGAAATGAGGTACAATCTAGCGGTACCTCTTTTCTTATCATAAATAATGTACCGCTTGTCTCGAGTACGTAATTAAAAAAATATGAGAATGGCAACATACGGAAAGCAGCCGAGAGATGCAAAGAGTCACAAAAGGCAGCCACCAAACCACAAAGTCAGCTACATATATTTTGCAGTAAATAAAACAATTAGGAATTAGGGAATGGGGTTTTGGTAAAGCTGCTCGTGAGATTTGGGTGCGTGTACTTCTCAGCTGTCTTCCATACAGGCTCTTCTGCTTGGAGGGAGCAACGTATGCTCTATAATTGATGACCGAAAGACTAGTTTGCGTATGACGTCCTGCCGATCAGACCAAAAATTCCGTACTGCGCGCCTTTGCCCTGACGTAAGACGCAAACTAATCTTTTTAATTCGGTCTTCAATTAATTATAGCAAATATCACGCTGTTTCCTTTTGGCAGAAAGAGAGATACCCTGATTTGTATGGTACAACTAAGAAACATATTAGGACTAAACTGTAGGCATGATGAGGAAACAACAAGCATGACAAGGTTTGCCATGGGCAGCCCAGTTAAGTTGCTCGCTTGCCAACATCTACTTCACCCTTTTGAATGTGCTTTCCTGAATAAAGATCAACGGATTCTATAGATATCTTGATGTGTATTTTCTTAATCTGATAGTGCACCGGAGATTATTTGTATCAAAGTATTTTATCCTTCTACATGAACCAAAACCTCAATTTGCGGCAATTTCAGATTCAGAAGTCAGGTTCCTAGATCTCCACAGGCTAAGGAAAAACACTTCCAGTCTGGTAATCTTGACACAGCAGAAACATCTTCACAATGTTCCCTGTTACAATAATTCCAATATCTTCCAGGGCATCTTCCTTCAACGGTTATAGAGGAATTCACAAATAATGTGAACACTTTAAAGCCAGGCTCCATAAGAGAAGTTACACTGAAGAATTTATTAACAACACCAATAAAGACAGACTACCCTAACGGAAACCGCTAACAAAAACAAATTGCAACACCGATCAGACCTTCCAGGCTGGTCTTCATAATAATTCGTCTATCTCACTGCCACACAGCGCTTCTCTAGATTTTTCATGGACCAGTGTCCCTTACGGACCAACCTAGGTCAACAAACAAACAATAATTATTGAAACAAGAAGTGGGATCTTTTATCTGATGACCAAAATCTTAGAACTCTATTCTCATCGCCACCATTACCTTTGATATAGCATTTCGACCTTCTACAACCATGCACAGGGCAACTAGTCCGGGCCAAATTTCCTTTGACCATCAACATTTACATCAAGATTTCGTCACAACTGAAGCAAACAAAATATTGAAACCAATACGAAGAACGGAGTAGGCGTTTGTTGGGGTTCTTGTACATGTGATCCACCTGGCTTGGGCATTCCATTGCTGAATGTAAGGAGATGCTAAAGGACTTCAAGGGCAGAATCCCCGGCAGATAAAATAAAAGAGATGCATGGCGGCCCGTGGCATATCTTCATGATATCGATGAGGGTGGATTTTCGTGGAGCCAATTTGAAGGATTTTTTATCAGGGTTAAGTTTCAGGTGGTTACTTACAGATCCAGTCCATGAAGTCGTCAAGACCAATCAGACTGAAGGTAATTGCTTCCTCTCCGTTACACGCATGATTCTCAACAAATGTGAGATCTCGACACATTTCCAGTGGTGGGAACTGAAACCTTGAGATACATCGTTGATAACAGCCTGGAATATGGGACCTAGTTTGGTACCTTGAGGAACACCATCATTCAAGAGGCATAAATATATATCACCACCTGCTCACGCACTGACGGCGATTATTGAGAACGATAGCCCCCCGCAAATAGTAAATACCCAACAATTTTAGCTAAAATATCAGCAATCGATATAGATATCATCTTATCAATGCTGAGTGGGTGTTGCTTAGGAATAGGGACACTGCAGATTTCCACTGGTATTGCATATAAAGCCCCTCGTCAAAAGAACTTCGCATCAGTTGATAGGCCACTCTGTCCATAAGCAAATTTCTTCATGATTTTGGAGGAATTCCATCAAGGACACATGATTGCGGAGGTTTTAACATTGTCTCGTAAGCTCCCAAAATACATACGATGTATACAAGCAGGAAGATAGCACGGGGACGGGACAAATTTAACAGCAGGTAAAGCGATTGGAAGCTCTGTGGGATTCAGGATGATTCTGGGAATTAGTATGAGACGACTCGTTCGCAAACCCTATTCAAAGGGATGGTTCTTCTTCTTTAAAAGCTTTTAAACATTGTGTCGTGTAGCAGTAACGTTAATCTACTCATAATCTGTTATCGCCTTTGGACTTTTCAATATGTCCGGGTAGATTCAGCGAAGTCACCACCGGGAAGAGGTACTTACCGGGGGTACTTGTTTATAATTGACCTATTTATGGTGTCCGGTTGCACAGGTAAATGACAGAAAGGTGTCCATCAGTATGGGGAATTACATTGCAAAGACAAGCGACAATCTGGAATTTGTGTACATGCATTCACTCAGAACTCTAGTCAACCGATGGCTATTGTTGTACAAGGCTCACACAGTCATTTAATGAGGCAATACAAACGATCGAATTTGGTGTTGAAATAAGCAAAATTTTGAGTTACACCTTTTCAATGTAAAATTAATTTTCTCGGCCAAATGAAAAGCAGTAATTTTCATTTTTTCAGTAAATGTTAGGAAAAACTATAATGCTTGATACTATATTTTTTTCAACTGCAAGAGTTAAACTAAGGTGTGAAATTCAGTCATTTATTGTAAGATTTTCGATTTTGATAGGCTTCAACTTGGCCCGCGAGCTTTTTGTTTTGTTTTTTGATCAACCTTTTAGCATATCACCGTGCGTTTTGTCAGAATTTCGGTTTTGATTACACCATTTTTCAATCCCGACTACCAATTTTGTCAAAATCAACTCGCGAATGTACCCATGGATGAATGATTTTGCCAGCCACAATAGAAATATCGATTATTTCTGCTGGTTATAATTAGAAATGGAAGTACTGAGTTGGACATTTTGGCAGTCGCAAGTGAAAAAAGGTGAAATCAAAACGGATATCCTCACAAAACTATAGACCCACACGATGTGTCTTACATGGGAAATATCTTTCTTTAGCAAACTATATTAGTTTGAAACGCTAAAAAATTAATTCTGAAAAAAGCTCGCGGGCGAGGTTAGGCCTATAAAAATCAAAAATCAACTAAAAGACACAAGTTGCATAACAATAGAAGCTGGTGACTAAAAGTTCTAAGTGCTTTGCGTATTGTTTTCTTGAAGAACTTTTAAGTGCACGTTACGATTTGACCGTTGCCAGGTCAACTGGATCACGCTTTCTTTGTTACGAACCAATGATCGAAATGATCACAACACAAAGCCTATGGCACATCAAAATTCAGAACAGGTGTATGAGCCCAGGCTTGGAGCAGTAACCAATGGTTACTAACGGGCACTAAGACAGCGAATAGGCTATATATCGAGTATCTTATAGGTCTATATTGAGTATCAATTGTTGTTGCAGGGAATATCAGATGGCCATATTAAAGGGGGGGGGGCGTTCCTGTGAAACTGAGGAGTCTTTCCAGTAAGTGAAATCTACCAAAACACGTTTCAAAACGTAAAAGGGGCCAAGTTTAAAAATCTTTCCTGTGTGGCTTTTCACCCTTTTTTAAACTTGGTCCCATTCAGTAAAGTGGTACCGTAATAACATGAAGAATGAGTCCTAATTTCTACATGCAACAATTAGGTTTAAGACTGTTCGAAAGCGGTGCAATATGACGTAGGCTATGTATTATCAAAAACATTTGAAGGTTTATGTTTCATTATATTGCGTGTTCATAAAGAGTAGTAGAGTATTATATATACTTAACAAATTGACTGTCTGTCAACCTGTTACATATTATAGGCCCTACATCTGTACATAAGGCGCAGGATCGCACAAGACGATGAAGAATTTAACAAAGTGAGTATTTGCTACTTTTGCTTAAATCAAAATACATTATAACGTCTTTACGGAAAAACTTCAATCAAGCACGAACATTAATTAATTTACTCTACAAAATGAACACTGACAACTAAGAAAACAAACAAGTAGCCTAAAGATGACTTCGTATGGGTCTTTAGAAACTTTCATAAATGGGACCAAGTTTAAAAAAGGGTGAAAAGCCACACAGGAAAGATTTTTTAAACTTGGCCCCTTTTTATGTTTTGAAACGTGTTTTGGTAGATATTAATTCTTTTTTGAGGAAAAAGATATTGCGCGGTAAATGGTTCTTTGTAGCCATGCGAGGCGAAGTAGTTGGATATCCATATTTCGCGGTTAATGGTTCTTTGTAGCCCTGCGGGGCAAACTAGTTGGATATCCATATTTCGCGATGAGTGGTTTTTGAAGCTCCGCGGAGCAAACTAGTTGGATATCCAAATTTCGCGGTTAGCAGTTCTTTGTAGCCCTGCGAGGGCAAACTTGTTGGATATCCATATTTCGCGGTTTGTGGTTCTTTGTAGCCCTGCGGGCAAATTAGTTGGATATCCATATTTCGCGATGAGTGTTTTTTACAGCTTCGAGGGCAAACTAGTTGGATATCCATATTTCGCGGTTAGCAGTTTTTGTAGCCCTGCGGGGGCCTATATTCGATATCCTCATTTCGCGGTTAGTGGTTTTTAAACGACCCGTAACCACCCCAATCAGCTGCATGGGGTAAAAGAATTATTTAAAAAATAACAGCTGAACCCTATAGTTCAGCCAGGGACTGGAAACGACATATTGATGACTATATATAGAGTGTATTCAATAAACCCAAGCGGAACGAGAGCTGCTAAGTAACCGCTATCCGAACCATAAACACGTGCATTATCAGACAACGAGTGTTCCATTTTCTCACGTTGTACACACGTCAGTCGAATTTGGCGGTGTTGGTTTGTTAGCCCTCCAAGTTATAACATCGTTCACTTTGTGTTGAACATTTTATGTGGGCCGCACTGTAATAACATAAAGATCATTCTGATCAGTGTGATATGATATCATTTCAAGAGGTCACTTCCCGATTACCATGATTAAGCTAAACAGCCTATGTGGAAGAATTGTATGCATCAGCATTGAGCAACCACATCAATGATGTAGTAATGAATACCCTCTATTGTTATCGGATTAATTTTTACGACCTTCGATTACATGGGAGTAGCAACGAGAACACGGTGTTTGATTTCACTCACATAATAGATCAATATTGACCTTCATCCAGCAAGGATCAGCCAAGCACTACAGTGGCCAAGCACGAAAGGTTTCTTGTTGTCTCTTCAAGTATTTTTACCTTAGGTCTATAATCATAATGCAGGCCTAAATCCCGGGCCTAAATTAAGTGTACTGTTCGAGTAGGAGGATTTGTTTGATATTATTCTTGATTTTGAATAATATTATAGTACCTGTTTGTTTCCATATATCGGTTATTAAAATTACAATTCACCACATACACATTCCAGTTTGTGAGAGGTTTATAATGAATAAATGAATAGGTGTTATTATTTCGAATTATAATTATTTAGGGAGAGTGTTTTAGGATTTTGTTAGAAAAGGGACGATTGTTGATCATGTTTATTTTATTGTTGTATGTATTTTCCTGTCATTTCCTGCAAACCTAATAAAGATATTTTGATAATTGAAAATAGTCTGTATCATAAATCGTAGAGGTTGAAAGAGTCAACAAGCGTCAGAAATTATAATTTGCCATGGAACTTCGGTCATATTTTATTTGAAATATAACTGGATGTTAGGGTCTGCATGCATGGTATGCATAGTATGATGATATACAGACACTGACCTTTCCCTAAAACTATTAAGCAGCAAGTTGTGTATCACACCCATCATGGGTTCGAACCCCTTTATTGTATTTTATTGTTAAACCTGAATAGCGTGATTACTTTTCATAATTGCAATATCTGAATATTATATAACAAGCGGGAATAAGTCTATAAATGTAAGAGTATCGGATCATTTTGAATGTTAATAAATACGAAACGCCGGCGGTAGACACCACACACCGTCATCATCCCTATATCTTCGTGTTAAAAATTGCCGTGATAGTACGATGAATCCTCACGTTTTCAACAACTACGCATGGTGATTTTATTCGAGATAGGCCGTGCAACTCAGGCTAAGCATACAATTTGAGATTTTGAGCGCCTGCCACACTGTTTCTATTCTATGTTTTACGATTTTCGCATGATGCTGGCCGTAACCGCCACAACGTGGAGCTGCTACGCGTAGCTTACTTTTCGCTTCGCGGAGCTAAATTGACCAATCATGTTAGATCTTTTCATTACGCGGAGCCAGTGGATGCATCCTCGTTCCAGAGAGAAAACTCTTGCCAAAATTAATGTTTACTATGGGGATTTTAAATGAATCGATTGTAAATAAACCACGACCAGTTGTACAGGATCAATACCATTGTTTGATTAGTGTATAGTCAATGTTACCTTGCATGCATGTGTCATGTGTGTGGCGTGTTTGTTTGTTTGTTTGTCTACTGTGTCAGGCCAGGATCACTGACACCCACGGTACTGATACTCTCATACTATCACGGTGATCATATTGTTGAATGTTGTTGACTTAAAAATAATCATGATGCAGTCATGTCTACAGTAGAACTCACCACGACCTTTGAAGGACTTAAACCCTATTAAAAGCTATCAAACCAAGATAACACTCAATGAAAACGGCTCAACTATGTTACATCAGATCTTCTCTGGTTAAATACACACTGCACTTGTGTCTGTTTTACCTGTGCAATGAGCTGGTATTATAGTTTCAGTTTGGTGAACGATTATAAAGCGAACGCAAGGTAACAATACTGTGGGCTTTTGTTTACGAAATGAGACAATAGTCTGCTTATTGTTAACCAGCGTTCTTGAAAATGAGAAGGTTAATGACTTAACACGGTTTAGAAATAATTTCTTCATATTTTTTGGTACAAAAGTACCAATATTTCCAAACACCTAAATTAGCTAAAAATTTAGGACATGTTACAAAACTATATTTTCTAGAATTTCAGAGAATACTTTAAATATTGGCCAGTTATTTTTTACACAGTAGTGACGTCAACTAGGCAATGGCCTATACTTCTAACATACACTATTTGTAGAGGTCACGCGTCAATGGTGAGCGCACTGAGTATTGTGTATAGGAAAACGGACAGTAACTACAGTATGTATGGCCTACTACTAGTATATAAAGTAAATCCGAGCTGGTTTGCAGTTTGCTGAAGGTGGAATTCCGCGGGGGCACCGCGCAAGGTATACAAGTTGGCTCCCGGCGAGACACTGCAGATGGCAGAACTGTGTGCATAGTTTACCACCACTCTGCCTAGCTATATAGTTATGTACAATACTGTATGAGTTTCTTATGAGTGCATGTCCATCTTAATAATAAGTCAGTTCGTACTTTTCATAAACTACTTTTTGAATCATAACTTTCGTGACCGAGGATATCTTGCAACTACGTGGCGCTTCGTCTGGCTGGCAAATTCTTAATGAATAAATTCGCTTCACGTAATGAGTAAGTCGTACTTAATTAGTCAGTTTTACCTCCGAGTAATGAAAAACTCTAACATGATCATGATTGGTCAATTTGGCTCCACGGAGCAAACAGTCAGCTACGCGTAGCAGCTCCACGTTGTGGCGGTTGCGGCCTACCATATCAGTATCCCATATGATATTTCTATTGCAAGAAAATTATATTTGTTGTCAGGTTTTATCTTAAATACACTAACTGGAAATTAAATACACTAATTAGTGAGGACCGGTATTTTGCTGTGGATATGTTTAACTGCAATTTGCGGGTAAAAATTTGAAATCCTGAGTAAAAATTTTGATCATATTCAACTCTTTGAGAAAAATTTATATAAAAGAATGCATGTAAAATCCAGCTGCAATACAATGTACATTATTGACACACTGTCACTCTCTTTATCTACGGCAATAATAGAATATCGATTTCAATCGAATTGAATACGATGCTCAGTTTTCAGTTTGTAGTTGACTACTAAGCGACCTAAGCGATCGATTGCTAGCCAATCAGATAGAACTCCTTTTCTTGCGTTCGGTGAAATACCAGTCGCCCGTCGCTCACCAACGGAGTATTAAATTTATATTTATCGAATAGGAAGTCGACACTGTGCACCAGCGATATCAGGGATTGCCGCGATTCCTGCAGTAGCTTTTATGAATAGAATACAATAGTGGATACAATAGCGGAACAATAGAGCTCTCTTACGGGTAAATAAACCTCGTCGCGTTTTGCTAAATTTCACTTCTTCTTTTTCATGAACTAACCGTTATTTCATTAACTAACCGTTATTTTTAAAACTTGGCAAAACCTCGACGCGAGGTTTTTAATAATTTATAAGTCTTTATAGGCCTAATGATTGCGCATACTGTTTACATCCAAGCTGAACGAAATCGCAGCTGTAACCTACTTTGGCCTATTCTCTTCATAAAACAGGAAAACAAAAATCTACAAATCACTGTTGGATTTTAGGAAACTCGCCAAGTTTGGCGATTTGTCTTACACGCTTACATATGTGTGCTTTGGTTATTTGATTTTAAATGACACAAATCAAAGAAATATTAAAAGTCAACTTAATGTAATTTTATTTAAGTTTATTGTTGTAATAAATCTGTTACATAATCATGAGCCACATCATCTCAGTAGAAATTCTTACGTGCCTTATATAGTCTAGTATGCCCTCTTCCTCCTTCCATAATTACTCAACATGCTCAAAAAAGAATCTCAAATACCTTTATACAGAATATATAAAAATGAATGTCAATGATTTCACAGACTTAACTGGGTATACAAAATGAAATTGCATCATTTGGTCAAATAGATGGAGACTACCATAAGGCTGCGATCATATAGAAGTATACTGTATACGGTATTCGCTCAGGCTGAATTCACATAGGATACGGTATTCGCTATACGCTCATTCGATCAGGCTGAGTTCACATAGGAGTATACTATGTGAACTCAGCCTGATCGAATGAGCGTATAGCGAATATACAGTATACTTCTATGTGATCGCAGCCTAATGAATCAATAAGCCAGTTAGCATGCCAAAATTGTAATATTTGCATGCAGGCCATATACAATTTACATGAAGACTATGCCATTTGATGGTGACAACTATCAAAACGCTGGCCTACTTTTATAAACCCAGTGAAGTTGTGAATAAAATAATGAGGGGATCAGGTTGTCGGTGTCTGCCAATAGGACGGATATCTGTAAGCTGACACACAAAATGTTGCACCTCACATGCTCACAATGTTCAAAAGAAACCACCCATAATAACTCACACTGGGAACTCGCAAAGAATTCATTATACTCAATACACTCTTGTGTGATATACTTGTTGTATTGTAACTCTTCAACATGATGTATACATATTGTAATAATGGTGCATATAATAGTTCAGGAAAAGTTCTTAACACACACATTACCTACCCATTGAATGTTCATGCTTTGACAAAGCACTTCTGCACACCAAATGATCCAAGTTATGGGGACTTAGTTGGGAAATAAGGAAACAAATCACTTGACAAAGGCAGGGTGTGTCTACATTGGGTTATCCCAATTGAAAGCCATACACCTATGGAATACATGACCCGAATCTCCTACATAGGGAGTGCAGATTTAAAATGGAGTAACCCATTCAGGTAACCCCATTTAAAATACACACTCCTTGTGAAAGATTAAGGTTATGTCATCCATAAGGTGTAAGGATTTTGACTGGAATAGCCCATTATTTCAAATATCTATGATAAAGTTTTAAAACTGCCACTAATGGCCGACAACATTCAATGGAAAACCAGAAAGTTGGATCACTTGATGTAGAGTGCTACATGACAGCATGGAATTGAAATCATAGGTATGTATGTATTCATTTATGCTTTGAAAAAGAACTGTTTGAACTATATATTTAAGCAAAACAGGTGCACTATATGAATAGTATTGATTTCGCAAACCTGCATCTAAACATCTCAGCATCCACACGTTAATACAAGGTATTCAATTCTGGGATATAGAGTACAGGCGACTGGTGACAACACCTTTACAGGTTTGCGTATTTATTGTACCAAACGTCTTTATGAAATTAATATATGGATTATTTGAATGATGGTATGTAAGTAGCTTACCATATAGCATTTTTACATAATGTCCATGTTTTTGTTTAAATTCACGATACATGCATATGATTGAGGTCAGGAAGAAAGACATATCAATGTTAGTTTTGTTTTATATACACAAAGAAACCATTTCAAATTTGGCAACCTAACCTGATTAAATGGAAGAATATTTTGTTGTAATTTCTATAAAAAAAAGTAATTACATTATCCACACATGTTTTTGTGTCAAAGTATGCTTCCAAATTAATTAAAATTACGAAAAAACGTTTTTTGAGAGAATTCCACAATAATTAAAAGCTGATTGGTCTGCTCATAGAAATATTTACTTCAAATCTACAAAAAGGAAACAAAATTAAATTAAAGAGTTGAAATTTATAAAGTAGTGATTGTTAATTTTAAGTGCAATTATTTATAATCCTGATCCCAAATATGGTTGCAATGTAACTAAAGATAGAAGTAATAAAATGTTTGGTCAGCTTCATAGTTATCTACATTATCTGTGTCTGTTATATAAAAAAGATATATAAACAAGCTCTCCCTAATTCTAACCCATAAGTATTGCAGCTAAGACATCATCACACTGAAAGTCACACAAACTGATTTGGTTGGACTATAATATACTTCTCAAAATGAGCACTTTACATACACAGGAATGCCTATACATAACAGGGAAGCCATTTTCTTTACGCTGAAGCATCTTTACTGAATTTATTACATCATCTTTGGTGATAAACTCTAAATACAATATTCATTGGGATATCACCTGTTTTTCCCCCATTTTAAAGACATGCATTTAAAATCAACGCAAATCATATTTCAAAACACAGGTGTGTAGATATGTTCTAAATAAAACCTAACTTGAAAACACTCTTCCAGACTAAGTACCATAAACATGTATGCATCTATTTTGTGTGTTCAGTTGTGATAATATATTATCATAATTCTATGAAATAAATTAAACTCTGCAAATTCTATAAAATAAATATAAGTTTTTCATTGATCAATAGATGGATTGACATACAGTCTAAGATACCTATTAAAGAAAAATGCATCCAGGTAGGTGACAAAAAGTGATATTTAAATCTGATTGGGCCAGGACAGGTCCCCACAGCACATTGGTACAGAACATATGGGCTATTCCATTTAAAATCCACACTACCCCTGTGGAGATTTTGGAAATATCTTCCACAGGGGGAACATAAATTCCAAATGCAATGACCACATTAGGCAGTTCCATTTGAATTTCATACACCCTCTGAGAAAGATTCAACTTCAATCTTCCACTGAGGGAGGATGAGTTTCAAATGGAGCTGCTAATGTATTCATTCCATTTGAAATATATACTCCACCTGTGGAAGATATTTGTGTGCATTTTAAATGGAATAGCCCATTGAGTGCTTGGAGCACAACAATGTTAAGTTCTCTTATAAATCAACGCACTTACTTTTTTTGTGTTCCAAGTACTCAAATTCTGTACCACATGTCACATAACCACATATATACTTGCTCTAGATCTCCTACATTCCAGATGGATCTGAGATAGCACCAATTATATCAGTCAAACTGATAATAGGTTCAGGTGTAACACCTGCTGTTTGTATGGGTAAGGTCCTATAGCTTCTGTCATGTAGTACGTACAAGGCTACACATGTTTTAAAATGCTGAAACCCATGCTGAAATAACTTGTTACCTGTGTCACACCACTAAGACATTTGTAGAGTTGACATACATACATAGATAACAATCAACATGTCTGGTTTACATACTCTTGGGTAACAACTGACATAATCGGACAAGTCAGGTAGAAAACAAAATCATTTTATTTTTAGATAGGTATGACCTCACAGGTAAAGGAAATATGGTGTATGTTTACAAGACAGGAGGTTGCAATGTTTTATTAGGTTGTGTTATTGCCCTCTGCTCTCTGAAAAAACACCTGCACAAAAATTAACATTGATCATTTGAAATTTTCTAACAATAATACATCTGTTTAGGATCATTTTATGATCACCTTGATTGCACAACATAATCAGGGTCAACTTGAGAGAGAAAATAAGTTGCATAACTATATAGCCCAATACCCTAATTAAATTGTTTCATGCTTTTAACTTATTACCTTAACATTATTATTCAAGTGATAAACAAACCACAAAACTTGCTTATTTATCAAATTTCACCATTATCTGACGATGAAAGAATGCTTCAGTGTAAAGATTTGGCTATAAAAAAAAAAATAAAATTAACGGTTTCTGTGACTTTCAGTGCATCTCCGCATTAGGCATTCATTGCTGTTGTTAACAATACCACCCAAATAAGTCTTAGTAATTACTAGAAGATGCAAGACTGGGTTGTTGTTGCGTCTGTCCCTGCTGTACAGGATTGTTCTGTCTGCTCCAAAGGATACCTCAAAACTGTGATGAGATAAAACACACAAAATATTATAAATAGAATGGAAAGAAATAACATATTTTGGTATAACAATGAGACAGCAATCATTATTTAACTGTAAGGGAAAAACTCAGTTGGTGTGATTTGACTTTGGCAGCTATTTACAGACCTAATCAAAGAAAAAGAATATTTAGTGCTGACATCTGACTTCCGCATCGAGAGACATGCAATGATCCTCATTTTAACACATGTATTGAATATCCTGGGCACCTGGAATACCTGCCATCTTATGTTTGCACAGAGATCATGAATGTTTTACAGGATGTCAGCTTGTAATATTAGAGTTGTATCATGGCAGTGATATCAGCTGTTATGAGAATGGCAATGTCAAACTTCAATGTTATATTATTTATATATACAAACTTGTATGGCTGCAATTGTCATAGGGTTGTTTGTCATGTGATAATAACATGACTTGCATTGTTACACATCTTGAGGTGAAATGGTAATGATTAAAATGGGGTCTGTTTGCAAGCTGATAGCTTAACCCCCTGAGCACTACCTGCCGATCTAACATTTCCACTGATTGGTCAATTACATAATATCTAAATTTTAATCACCAATCAGAATAGAGCTTTGCAAATAATTCACCTCAATTTTTTTGCTTGTTGAAATTATTTTAACAATGTTGCTGATTGGTCCAATTGAAAATAAAAACTTCTTTTTGACCAATAGGCAGGTAATTCTCATGGGGTTAAAATGGCTCTCCCAATATCTTTTTGTTCATGTTGTTTTATGAGCACATTTACCTTCAACAATCATTTAATTCTGAGTTGGGTTTTAGAGTGTTAATGAAAAATAAATACAGGATTTGATGTGCACGACTTAAAATTGACATGAAACATTGCACAAGCTTGACAACAAACATCTTGCATATCTAATTATATACACGAATAACAGTTTACAGTAATTATTTACCAAGGATTAATTTGTATCCTAAACTTGTAAATTTTATGGTGATGAAATTAAAGAAAAGGAAAATGCTTATGGCCACTTCCTGCCGAGGGAGCTGCTGCAGGATAAAGTTAGCATTAAACCCCTTCAACTACAGGGAATTCAACTTGCAGGAAAAGCCTGTTTATTATTTCCTAGTTAATGCAGGAATATGGCTACTACACTTACGTTACGTGCCAGTTTTTAGTGGCAGTTAAAAAACAAAGTGACAGCATTAGTTAGCCTATTTATGATAAAGAGGTGACTGGCAATTCATGTATTTTTGCCAAATCAAATCCATGACACAATTTCTTTTAAGCCAAATCTGATCAAGGAATTTCATATCGAAGCCACTATTGTGCCATACAATATGACACATACTGACAACTTCACACAAATGAATCTGCTGATATGCTAGGCTAACATTTGTTTTAGCTTGCATCCTGTGCCAAACTAGAACTTGTTGATTGGTGACAAAATGAGAGCATAGATTTTCTTAGTGTTATCTATTCATTTGAAGGTCAATTATTATTTTACTTTATATTTATTTTCAGAAAAGTTATGACTTGGCAGGATTGTTCAGTTTAGTGCTCTGATATCTCAGGCATGAGAGTACATTTATGTAAAAAAAACCCAGGAAAAACACAAAAAATGTGGCCAAAATGATCAAAAATATGATAAAAATAAATAACAACATGGAAAATTTGGGCAACAAAAAAGCATGTATTCCTGTTTAAGTAGTAAAATTCTCATGCCTGTTATTTGTTAATTGATTTTATTTATAACAAAGTAAGAATCTGGTTAAACATCATGGTCCAAGATCTGGGTGTAGGTTTGACACAAAACCTCATATTTTCAGGCCTTGCCGCAGGGTTCGGTTTTTGCCGGCAAAAACCTGTTTTTGCCGGCAAGGGTGGCAAAAACTGGCAAAAACCTGTTTTTGCCTGGTTTAAACCGGCAAAAATGGCAAAAACTGGCAAAAACTCACTTATATTATAAAGTCACTCAAATATTAAAAAGTAACACAGATAGCTCATAAACAGTAACACACAACTTTTAATGAATCATTCAACTTATTTTGTGTCTCATCAAGTCCTTAAAATGAAAAAGTTTTGAATTTGATATATGCCACATTTCGGTTAAATGCACTTGGGCAATGAAAACGCATGCCTTTAATTTTACTTAATGTTACTTATAATTACAAAATCTGGCCTTGTTACACTGAGGAAATTATTTTTGTAACTTAATAATTTGTTTTGAGATGAAAAACTGAACTACAAATCACTTTTTTAGTTTTTGCCATTTTTGCTGGCAAAAACTGTTTTTGCTAAGCGGTTAAAACCGCAGGTTAAAACCACGGTTTTTTCCACCTGCGGCAAAAACCTGCGAACCCTGCCTTGCCGTCTAGATTTTAAAGGCGAGTGGTTAATCACTCGCTAGCATGACGCTAGGCGAGTGGTCGAATTTTCACAAATACCGGTATCATTTATTTGGGTATAATCAAGTAGAGTTTTGGTCTTAAATCGGTACTTATGTTGAAATGCACGCGGAGCGCGCTAACATTGTGACATAATCGATTAAATGCTAAATTGACTGATTTGATGGCTGATATTGGGAGATTCGCAGCGAGTGATATTTGGTGTCTATGGCGAGTGGAAAATCGCTCACTAGAATTCGAGTTTGGGCGAGCGGTGGTGAGCGAGAGCGATCGCTCGCCTCAAACGGCAAGGCCTGTTTTTTTGTCACATTTATACTTGCTGCAATCACAGTTATGTTAAATTGAAGTTGTCAATACACAGTTGCAAATTTCCCACAAAGTATGTGTAATTTCCTCTGGGACAAAAACTGCTTTTCTTTACACTTACCATATCAATTTCTCTTATGACTTAATCAATTCCAGAAAACATATCAACATATTATCGTTTTAATCATCAACTTACGTTTTTGAGGAATTCCTCTGCTACAATACGTGCCCTAGAGTTGACAGCTAGTTTCATTTCGCTGATTTCTTTATCAATTTCTTCCATAAATTGTATGACAAAGTCTACTAGCTTGTGCTTGTACATAGTCTCTGTGTGGAAGTTGGTGATCAGGAAACTTATGTCATAACCCTGGAAAACAATAAAAACAATGAATAATAGAATTGAGAATAAGAGAACAATGAACAGAATATATTGGAACCATATGGTTAATTTATAAAATGCAATGCTAGACTCCCAGTAGATTGGGACAGCATAAGAAAAGATCAACTGCTTATATCAGACTTTAACCTACTTTATGAGTGCTGAATTAGTAAACCCAGACAGAAGCAAATGCACAAAGTCAGATCAATGCCTCCCTTCATGAGGCACCAATACTAGACTACTACTTTCGATTTTTATTTTAAGTACCAAAACAAAGAAAGTACGATATCACGATCTATCCTGGCTTTTGGTGCCAGTGAAATAACTGCAAAGACACTTGCATGAAGGGTATTTTGAATTATGAAATCAACATGCAAATAGCTACATGTAAGATTTCACTAGAACTAAGGGGCTGTGAAATAATTATGAGCCCTGGTGGGAGGGTAAAATTAGGGGGGTAAGAAATTTTGCCGAGACAAAAGGGGTTAGCAATTTTGGCAAATAATAGCGGGCGCCTTTTAAACAAAAGCGCTCTAAAAAGGCTTCAAGAAAACAGTAGAGAAACGCTTAATGCAAATTTTCCTGCTTGCTGCGCTCGCAACATGTATCTAGAACAATTAAAGTTAGCAAATTGGGATCCCAACAATTTAGCATGTGCAAGGGGGGGGGGGGCAAAGATTTTTGGGCAGGCTGAGGGGGGCTGATTTTTTGTGGGCCAAGGGGGGGGCAAAGCGAATTTTGGTGAGCAGTTTGGAAATGTTACCCCCTGGGGCTCATTTATTGCACAGCCCACCACCCTAAAAGGCTACAACACAAACTGACTGCATGCGCAAGTATCCCACATGATCCGATTACACAATCATCCGAGCACACAATATACAATGAAAATACAATGAAAAAGTATGTACACACTTATGGCTTACTATCCCCGGTCTCTGCACCCTAAACTTTTCTTTCATCTTCTTTATTTCCTTCCCCTTTAACACACCAGTGTTACACACTTTGCTCTACATACATGGATGTGATTTTTTAGTTGTACCTGCATAAATACTGACACTGGACACTATCTGCCACTTTAATACATCCAGATTTAAGAGGTAAACTAGAGGCTGAATCAGGCTGTGTTATTGTTTTAATTAGTACATCCTTCTCTAAACAATTTATCTTGCCAGAGTGCTTGGATGCATCACAATGATCTAGTTAATAACTTGACACTGGCCAGATTGATCTTATCTGCTACATCACCCTATTGGGAATCACCTATTGGGAATGAATGATCACACGCCACTCTCAAAACACTGACAAAATCTCTAAACATGTAGGAAATTGTCACAAATCTCCAGGGATGTCACTACACTGGTCTGTGCCGGTCTGTAGTAACCAGCACTCAGGCTGACCAACCAGCACTCAAAGTGACTTGCCATCCGGCAGTCTGTCCGGCACTAAAATAGAGAAATTGTTCTTTTTACCCTTAAAAACAGCTGGAAAATGATCCATAAGAATATTTTGGACAAATATCATCGACATTTAGCTGGCACTAAATTCAGTCTATTGACAACACTGATGATCTCAAAAAATACTGTGTAATTGTGTATTTAAGCTTTCTCATCATCCCTAGGTCATCCAACCAGGCATGGAAGTATGCATGACCCAGCTGAAGACCAAAGGTTTTGGTTGCAATGTCAGTGATACCATCCAACCAAAAAAACTGTCAAAATGTGTTTTCTGGTCAACCAGATTTAATTAATCGCAATTAGGCCCTACATATCTCAAAATTTGAAATATCAAATGAGACTCCATTCCAACAAAAAGTTAGGGTTTGGATACTTGTTTTTTTTTGTGCAAACATATGAAAACTGGATGGAGAGAGAGTTTGGTGATCAATAATATGAAAACACAATTTGAGTCAAAAACAAACACCCTTATTTCCAGTTTCTCTCCTGCTTGCTACAAATACAATAAAACCTAAGAATCTAATAAATGTTAAGTTTCATGATATCGACTGCTCAGTGCTCAGGGGCAGAAGTGGGTAAGTGCAATAGCTGCCCTGTGAAAATTTGGCAATTTACACACAGTATATTGTACTCATATACACATGGTAGCTATTGCACTTACCCACTTCTGGCACAAAGCAGTTGATATGACAATACCAATTTGCCCTGCATCATGATTCAAGGAAGCACACAATCAAAAACATATATACATTTACAATGTCTAACCCCCTTCTTTACTTTCATAAGCTTAAATCTGCTGCTATTTTTACAAGGATAATGCACACAAATCCAACCTTAAATCTGGAAATAAAACTTGGCAGAAACTTATTGATTTGCTAAGACAACTTGCATTTTGTTTATGTCTGGGATGCAACCCACCCAAATATCTCCCAACGTTTCTGCAACTGATGTTCCATCAAAAACAAAAATAAGTTTCGAACATGAAGCAATCTGGCATTTTATCTTCCTGTTGGGAATACATGCTATTTGCAATCACCCAATGAGGCATGATGCATGCATACACTACTGCAGCTAGATAAAAACTATGTAAATGTCAGCGAGCTATAAATTATGCTAAATGTCATGAGCAAGAAATGATTATGAATGTTCTGAAAACCAGGGATTGAGTTTTAAGGTGCGCGAGTGCGATTGCACACCATAGCACACCTTAATTCGCCCGTTCCGAGAATGATTTATAGCACACCTCAATTCCTAAACTTCTTACCAAGTGCAATTTAATAGCACACCTGACAGCCCGCCTTAACATTTCCAGAAGTGCGATTTGTAGCACGCCTGTTATTTTCAAAACTCAATCCTGGAAACCTAAAAAAACCACCTGATAACATAACTTTTTTGTAGTCCAGAAAGAAAAAATCAACCAAAAATAAGTGCACTTATTATTTTTTTTTAAATCAACAAATTTGTGATAAATTGTATAACATTCATAGATCAAAATCATTTGTAGGCTCGACTGGTCACCATTAACACATGCAGGGACTGTCTTTTGGAATTTGCAGGAGAGCATTATATCTCTTCTAGAGCCTTCAAGGAGAGCTGTTTAGAGCATTCAAAATAGAATGCAAGGAGAGAATGGTCAACTAAGGAGAGCTAAAATCACTCTCCTACATCAGATTTAAGGAGAGCAGTAGAGAGTAATTGGTCTCACTCTCCTAAAAAGGCAGTTCTTGACATGTCATTGCACTATGGATGAGCAAAATGAGGTTTCTTATTTTTCTGTTTAGTTTTTTTGCCAAGTTTTAGCTCTAAATGCAGGTCAATAGCAAATACATCACTGCTCATCAAATATGCCAAATTCAAAAAGCAATTTGATAAAATATACTGCTTGATATTGCTACCCTGTTTAAAATTACGCTTTCTTTTTAACAGTCTATGCAAAAATATCATTTTGCTTACAAATGGGCCTTTGCGAAGAAAAGCTTCTTTGGGAATACCTCATGTCATGTAAGGAAACTAACCACACTGGAACGGAAACCAAACGCAGTAATACTGAATATCATCCCTAATATTCTATTGCACATGCATTTACTGTGCCAAGTTTTAGGCTATTTGTTACTTTTATTGAGGAAAAGGAAATGATAGTTTCCATTATTACTGTCCGGTAATTTGTGAAACGTGTCTGCAGCCATAATCAAGAATATTAATATGATTATTCTGCAAACAAATCTATGAAATTACTTGGCAATCATCATAACTACACCTGGAATATTAAAAAAAAAACACCTTGAAATATCATATGATTTTTCTTCTTGAGACATGTTGATAGATCACTTTTTCACAACATGATTACAAATAAACCAAAATTCTTAATGAACACTTAAATTAAAACTTAAAATTTTAAAAACAGCAACAACTTGAAATGCACCAGAGGATAGTAAAACCAAAAATTCTGATTGTTTATTTTCTAATTATACCCCTAGTAAGAGCCCTGTCTAAAAGCCAGCTGGGATGATAGCATCAACGTTTCACTCCTTGGTCTCATGCTAACACTTCCCATTCACAATTTGATGGCATCAAGATCCGAGGAACTAAACCACGCTTTCACTCCTTGTCCTTGGTCTCATGCTAACACTTCCCATTCACAATTTGATGGCATCAAGATCCGAGGGAACTAAACCACGTTTCACTCCTTGTCCTTGGTCTCATGCTAACACTTCCCATTCACAATTTGATGGCATCAAGATCCGAGGGAACTAAACCAGCTCTATCTAATGGCTACGATGTGAAAACTTTTTTCAACTTTCTTGGAATACTTCAAAATAGCATACCTTTCCCATAGCCGTACAATTTATCAACAATTACTGTGGCAAAATATCAAACCATAAAATGAAGCAAAACAAAAAGCTGTAAAATTAGATCAGAAGGTAAATCAAAACCTTTCTTGTAGCACACAGGCCGGCATTACAGGACAAGGGAGGTGCGAGGGAGCCCCTGGGTAGGAAACAAGATTCAGTTGCAAAGGGATCATGTTTTCAAACACCGCAGGGAACTTGTATCCGTTAAATCTGTTTAATGTTACCATTGGCCTCATGCACATTCACCCATAGCACAACCTTTTAAACAGGTAGTAGCATAATTGGTTAACCCCATGACCATGGTAGCGCCGGATGGATTGCAGGACCCAGACTTGCATCCCCTAAACCTAGCCTATATTACCTATAGAATGTGTGCCTCTATAGAGCCGTGAACCCTGCCAGTGACATGTCTACAAGGAACCCACAGGATGCAACTATTACATTTGAACATTGTAGAAAGGTGGTGGGAGTCTACACCCTTCCTGATTAGCTCACAAATCCTGCATCTTTGAGACAAAATTAACAGGCAACATAACAGCATGTTACATATGGCACCCCAAAAGTCCATCGGGAATTCTCTGATGTAATAGTATATTAAAGTGACCTATTTTATGTTGCTGGTTCACACCATGACGGTAAATGATCGGTTCTGGAAGTAATTATAATTACAAGGAGCATGTATGTGTCATCACTTGAGTAATTATCAAGCATCTATATAAAAATGATGTTTGAAACTAGAGTTTTTGAGAAAAAGAAGAAGAAAATTCAAACAGTTGTGAACCCGAGGGCTTTAATAGGGGTGAAATATGGGTCTCAAAAGGGTGGGGACTATGGTATCAGACATGAGTGGGTTCCATAGTGTGGGATTTTGAGGCTTTTACTAAAGTTTGTTCGGCTTATAATCGGCAAAAAAATGAGACTCATAACACAGTGTATTGATATAGAATGGCATGCATGCAGTTGGGCGCATCACTTATGCTAGTTGTGTAATGCGTGCCTGGCACTTGCATGTGGATTTACGTGAGCTTCAGTTGGGACTTCATTAAGGAGCGCAGTAGCAAAAACCAGATAATTTTTGCCAATTATAAGCCAAACAAACTTTACCATTGGGAATTATATTAAACTCAAACCGGTATGGTGCATTTATTATTCAAGGTTTATTACAACAATGCATATGGCAGCCAAAAGGCTGAATTACATACATGCTACAAAGAAATTGGCAACAACAAAACACTAAATATATCTTACAACAGCATGAAATCCAAAACGAAATCACATACAAACTATATATAACTGCAAAGAAGCTAGCAAGAAATTATTGACCTGCTCCTGAAGCATCCTTGTTCCACAGCTGAACCATGTATGGGATGGGACTACGTATGCGTATCTTTGAGTGCGCACCTTGGGTAAAGACAGGTGGTTAGCGTGTCGCAGGTTCCTACCAGTCTCCTTCCTGTAACCTGGAAGCCAGATACGGAAGTCAGGATGCTCCAGGAGTTTGTTGGCAAACTTAAGACAGATTTGATCGCGACGTGATCTCAGCTCAGTCAATTTGCAAAGTTCTAGAGCATCTTGATAAGATGTGTATTTGAAGCCCAGCATGATTTTGCATGCCCGTTTTGGACGCGCTCCAGGGCGTAATGCTGCTGCTCGGTCAAACCTGGATGCCACGCTGGAACAGCGTACTCAACAAGCGGTCTTATAAAGCCTATGTAGATGGTTTTAAGGTCATCCAGATCTAGACCGAACCGCTTCAGCGTGGTGAGCATGAACAAACGCCCTGTAGCTCTTTTGATGACATCTGTAGTGTGCACATCCCATTTAAGATCCTGAGTTATCTTCACACCCAAAATTTTGACACAATCAGTAGATTGCAATTCGACACCAGCAAGTGTCAGTGGTTGATGATCTGATTGAGTATGACAAAAAATTAATATCCATGAACATGCATTTTTGGGGTTTAATGTCATCTTATTGATGTTAGCCCATTGATCAAATAGATTCAAATTATCCTGGATACTAGATCTTTGATTGACAAAGGTGTTCTCAACAATAGTGAGATCATCAACGTATTTAAGCACCAGTTTGTTCTCATCTGTAGTTTGAGCAGTGTCATTAACCTGACAAACAAATGTGGCAGGGCCTGTAAGTGTGCCCTGGGGTACACCACCTGTAAGATTGAGCCATGCAGAAAGGCAGTCTTGATATCTAACACACTGAGACCTCTCTGAGAGAAAATTACAAATCCAGGGGATTATGCAAGATCTGGCTCCCATTTGAATTAATTTTGGAATAGCAATGTTGTGATCCACGCGATCAAACGCCTTACTAAAATCTGTTATTGTAACTCTGGACATGCTTTTAGTATTTTCAGCGTGAGACAAAATATTATCTACAAGTCTAACAAGATAATGAGAGGTGGAATATTTCTTTCTGTTTCCAAATTGATTACTATCAATTTGAGGCTCAATGTCCTCCATTAGCCACCCAATAATGTATGATTCCGCCACTTTGGCAAAATGGTCTGTCAAAGAGACAGGACGGAGTTGGTTCCAAACAGGAGGGCTAGACTTAGGGATTGGGACAACAATAGCTTGTTTCCACTGGGGTGGTACAATTCCCTCATTAAAAGATGTGTTCAATATACAACAGAGAGGATCACTGATCTCATAAGCAATCTCGCGAATAATAGTGGCTGATACTCCATCAAGACCGCCAGCTTTGTTCTTTTTGATCTTTTGAGTTTTTCACATACCTCCCAGGGATATATTTCAGGCACAGATGCTTTAGCTGGGAGAAATGCGGCAATTCCTCAACATTTAACGGTCTTATGTCCCTAGCAACAGAGACAAAATGCTCATTGATCGAGTTTGAAACAGCCTTAGCATTTGTTGGATCAGTCTCAGGAGGAGGCTGTATGCAAGTTTGGGACTTGTTGTTGGTGGTCATCACACGTATTTCTCTATACCAGCTTGCTGGAGTAGCCTTTTTTAGCCTTTGAACCCTATTATAGTAGTATTCGTTTTTGTCGGCAACAATGGAGCGTTGAACTCTGTTCCTGTAAAACTTCCACAACAAGGGTCGCTCTGGAGAGAAAGCAGCCTGCCTTTCGCGTATAAGGTGTTTGGTTCTATCCGAGATCCACGGTTTGTCTGATATGTGCATTTTAATATCGCGAGTAGGGAAATAGGTTTCAATACCGTTGTTAAGCGTTTCATAAAAAGCATTGGCCATTTGTAAAAAGGGCAAGAATTGGAAACTCTTTGCTTTGAAATAATATATAACAGGAAAATATGTAAAACATTGTATATGTGATTCAATAGGCGAAATGTTAATCTAGTTTGGCCAAATTAATTGAACTTGTCATTTTAATACAATACAATACATCTATTGATTACTCATTTTCCAGGGTCTTTTATGTACTGAAAGGTTTTATAGTATTACAATCAAACATACAGTTCCCAAGATTTTTATTCTTTGAATTTCCTTTAGCTAAATCTCTCCATTTGTTTAGCTAACATTGAATGTCTTGCTTGATCACATCATTATAATTCTGTCAACTTGGTTTTTACATGTTCAACTGAAGAAGACCATAATGATTGCATGAGAGCATGTATATTGTGCACAATGCCTACTGTGTACTGGTTATAATATTTTGCAGTAAACCTTTGACGAGAGTGTATTTTAAGCGTACATTGTGTATTTACTGCGTAGAAACACACTTGTCTCTGATTGGCTGCTTATGCGATCTGCTGTTGCTGAGTGGAAATGTATGCGCGGTAAGCGTTGTTAGCTGACTATAACATCATCTATCACAACTCCTTATCAATAACCATGTGAATCATTCTTTAATACTTGACTATCCTTTAAAATCAGAGTAAAAGGGGAAAAAATGCAAATGCCCAGTCATTCTGTCGCACAACTTATAAATATTGCTTAACTCCTCCTAAACACAGCCATATCATTACTAGCCTATCAGCAGAACACATGCAGAAATCAATCACTCTCAACACGTACCAAATCTTCCTTTAGATGACTTGGCAAGAAAAATTGCCAGTTAAAAAGGTTACCTTTACCCAAACTTAGCATAGTATGTGCAAGCACATTACTTCCACAGTGCGTAGCAGTACTGCATGCATGATTATTGTAGGCCTACAGGAAAGCACACGCCTGTACTACAGGAAGTGGCTGTTTACCTTAATATGTAGGACTCTAGTAGTATTGCCAAAGAAATTTTGTTTCAATATTTATTGCATTAAGAACTACTTTTAAATAAATCCCACATCTTAAGTTTCCTACATTTGATTAATATCTTTGTATATTATATAAATGTCTAGTTCCGCATCAATAAAAAAGTAGAAGTATAATATTATTCTTAAGTGATTTAAAGATGAATTTGATAGCTTCCTTTTGCTGCATTATCATTATGGGTACAAGATCAGTAAAAGAAAATGAGTCAAGGAAAATCAGTTGAAGAATCTACATGCTTATTTAGCAGTGACAATTCGGATGGCTCCCTACAGGGGAAATACTTACATGTAGTACATTAGGGATGTTACACAGCATCCCTAATGTCCATGTTACACAGCATCACTAATGTCCATGTTACACAGCATCCCTAATGTCCATGTTAAAACATGGCAGTTGTAGCAGCAGTGCTGGCTGTATGAGACTTACTATGGACCACAATGGCCTCATCCCAATGGCAGTGTTAAATAACCTCAATCAAACACTCATAGTGCAAAATTTGACCTTAAGTTGCAGAGTATGAGTTTTTGTACCCAAATTTTCTAAGGTCATTCAATGAATGTACAAATGTATTGGGGTTAAAGAACTGTGCCCTGATAGATGAACAATGTTGTGGACCCTAGTGACTGGGATTCTGTTCATATTGGGATATTCCAGTTGAAATCCACACACCCCCTGTGATAGACATGCCCTTAATCTTCCACACAGGGATGAGTGACATTTGAAATTGAAACCCCTTTTGTGAGGTCATTTCATTTTCAACTGGTAGACAATGTAGCCCATATCTGAAGTCACTAGACTCAAAGCAACACATAAGTAGGTACATGCAGGTAGGACGTCGTATTTTGGGACTTTTTTCATTGAAAATTCACTTCTAATAAACGCCCTCCTTTTCAAAAATGCAAGACCCCCAGGCATTTATTAAAGTAAATACGGTATAAATTTTTTGCACATTGTGACCATCCAGCACAACTGAGCCCTGAAGTCGCCAATCATCATTTTTGAGATATTCCAACAAAATAAACTTCTCCACATGAGCTGTAAAATGAGTTATAGCATGCCTATAGTACTTGACATTCAAGTAGTGAAAAATCAATAAAACAGTCAATAAATCCTTTGTTTATTGTTAAGTTCAATGGAGCATATCTCAATAGTGGCACTGGCAACATCCGGGCTCAGTTGTGGAGGATGGTCACATATTATAAACATTGCTCACCTCTACTGGCTTTCTCCTGAGAATGAAGAAGTTCTCTGCTCTTAACATCATAAATCGCATGAACTTGTGGCACAAGATTTTCTCTATCTCATCAGCCTGGAAGGTCAAAGGTCATACAAAATATGATGGTTAACTCACTTATCAATTCCGCACTTCTTTTACTTTGATTTTGTGTTGATAACAAGTTAAAAAAACAAACACTAATGATGATATGTTATAAATGACTAATGGGAAACACTATTTGAATGTTAGTGTATTTTCAAACCTACATATTTGATTATCATGGAAAGAAATTGAAACTCAAATCTATTTCATGTTTTCTTCCTCCCCCCCCCCCCCAAATAAGTCAAAGTAGGTTGTCTTGAAATGATTAAACTCACATCCATTTGAGTGAGTTGTAGTGTAAGTTTTACAATTTACCGTAACCACTCGGGTATAAGCCCACCCCCTAGATGGCAGATTTCACTTCAAAAATGAGGGTGGGCTTATAACCGGGGAAGGGCTAGTGCATGAATTTAATAATAAGAACAATCATCCCCTATTTGTATATGCCCAATGTACCAGTAATTTCTATAATCTATGTCAATTTCTTAAAATTGTAAGTGTGGAATGTTAATTATCAACTGATATTTTTTTATATTTGTTCTTAAATATGAGAGCAAAGCATTGATTTGATTTAAGAACTTGGCCAAAATCTAGTACTGGGCTTATACCTGAGTGCACCCTTGTTCACAGAATGTTTAGAACAATAGGGGGTGGGCTTATATAATGTCTTTTGAAATCTCAAATTGAATTACAATACATTTGTACACAAGATCTGGAGTATCCTTCGTGTAAGAGAACACCAAACAAATCCCAACTCTAATCCTAACCCTAACCTTAGTCCTAATCCTACCATAACCCTAAATCCTAACCCTAACTCTAATCCTATCAGTATTTCGTGCTCTCTTATAATTACACTAAGACAAAACCCAAGATCTGTCTTTACAATTCACTGTGTAATTACAAAATTGGACATTGAACCCAAGGTTAAAATGAAACTGAAACATCTCTAAAAATAGTAGTGGTACTTGTAATTTGGAAATGGCCTACATGTACATGCATTGTTAACACATATCCTAAGTTTCACTTTCTGATAGTTAAGACTTAAGAGAGACAAATTTGGAGAGTATGCAGAAAAAAGTGGTAGTAATAATTTTAAGGGTATTTTAAGCTTAAATACCAAAGTATTGTGATATAGTTTTGTTGGATATGCAAATGAGATTAGAAAAACTAGAGGTATTTTAAGTAATTCTGTGACCATGGTGGTTCGATCCGTGGCATACATGTAGTATACTAAATGTGTGTACGTAGTGTAAGGCGAGTGCACAAATCTCTGGGCTGTGTTATATGTGCATGTCTTTATTGTGGAGCTATACGAGTGTTTCACCTAATCACCTTAGCCAAGAATTATTTCCAATACCTGTAATAACTGTTAAACTGGCATGTCAGAGCCATATGCAATCAATGGCAGTATCTCATCTGCATAGTTGTGATATTTTACCAAACCCTAGTATTGGGAAAGTATTTATAGAAATATATTACAAAATTATAATAATGGAAAAATTTGACCACAATTTCCACAAAAGTTGGCTCTCATTCCTTCGCTGATGCCAGCCCCAATTATCTGCAGGAAACCATGTATTACTTTAAGGGTGGTACATTCAACATTACACAGAAATATGTTAAGCCTTTTTGTAAGGCCTACGGTATTACTAAGTTTCTGATTTTGAAGTCTGTTATCCATGAAGCTCATTACAGTGTCTGCATGCTCTTGTCCATGTGTACCATTAATAATATACTAGGCGGTTACCCATATTTGGCGGTTCTCGGCTGGGCACGATTACCTGGCTGATGGTGACTGTACCCACCAAGTTTGATGCCCATATGACAGATTTTACTAATTTGACCTCAGATGACCCCTGGTGACCCCAAAATGACCTTCCAAAAATTTGGCTCTAAATGTTGACTGTACTCACCAAGTTTCATGCCCATACGACAGTTTTTACTAATTTGACCTCAGATGACCCGTGAGTGACCTCTGATAACCCCAAAATGACCTTCCAAAATTTTGGCTTGATATGTTGTCTGTAATGCACTACAAGTTGCATGCCCATACGACAGTTTTTACCAATTTGACCTCAGATGACCTGTGGGTGACCTCTGATAACCCCAAAATGACCTTCCAAAATTTTGGCTCTTTATGTTGTCTGTACCTACCAAGTTTTATGCCCATACGACAGTTTTAGTAATTTGACCTCAGATGACCCCTGGGAGGGGGCCCTGGGGTCAGATGACTTAACTAACATAAACTTCTTCTTGCCAGGACAGAACTACACCCACCCACCGAGTTTGGGCCCTGTACGACCTACGTCGGCCTCACACGACAGTTTTTAGTCATTTGACCTAAGATGACCCCTGGGAGGGGGCCCCAAGGTCGGATGACTTAACGAACATAAACTTCTTCTTGCCAGGACAGAACTACACCCACCCACCGAGTTTGAGCCCCGTACGACCTACGACGGCCTCACATTAGCAGTCACAGACAGACAAACAGACAAATAGACAAATAGACAAACAGACAAACAGAGAATAGCGTATTATTATATAGATTGTTGTGCACATGAACATCATCATACTCTTTTGGCTGTGGAGGTTTCTCTAGCAAAGCGATCTTTGGCAGTGCAGCCATCTGCTTGAATCACGCCTTCATTGTACCCTAGCACACATTGGATTCAGGTTAAATATTCAGTGTGTGGGCATCCAGGTCTCCTTCTGTCATGAGGTGGTATGCAGAGAGTGAACCTTTTAGCAGGCTCTTCCTCTGGCAGATCAAGGATGTGCACTAGGAATCTCAGCTGACGATTGCACAGCTGATTAGTGTTGGTCATGTCATATTTGTAATAATATTTTAAGATGTGATCTGTCCCTTTAATATTTAGGATAATCCTGACATAGCAGGAGGTAGCAAATGCATTGATTTTGTTTCCATGTCTTGTGATAGCAAAACATTGTGCACAATGACCCCCATATAATTGTTGCTTCCAATATAACTTCAGCATTTATAATTCATGGCAGTGAACTACACTAGAAATATTCGACTTAAACATGTAGTCTCCTCAGCAGCCAGTTTGGTTATGCTCCTCCACACAAACAGTCTGCCAATGGCCACTTATAACTTCTGATTGGCTACACGTATGTACACTTCTAGCTATATACTGGAACTTGATTGACCTCAGTCAGCTGGCAAGCGATGCAATCTCGCAAGTGTTTACTTGCGGGTTAAAATTGCTCATGAATATGAAGTAGCCGTCTAGTCGATCGACCAATTGAAAGCCTTGTTTGACGTTAAGCTGGATGACGTCGTCAGAAAACTGTTAGCCAATGATAAAGCACAATTAAGCACAAATGATAAAGCACTAAAGCTAACTCTGCAGGGTAACTGACTTTCCACTTCAACTCACCTATTTTTCTACCCCCCCCCCCCTTTTTTTAAAACTTGCCAAGTACCTGTCCTTGTAAAATGACATACTTCAATTTACACTATTTTTCTATCCCACGTGTTTGGATTGAAGCAAACAAGTTTTGAGCCAACTGCTCTTTCACTTACCTGCTTAATTGCAATGCTTATTCTCAAGGAGTTTATAGAACCTTCTATCAGAACTTTTTCTTTTTCATTTCTACTGATAACAACTGGCTGTAGTAGTAATTCTTTGCTACTCCTGGAAGGGAATAAAATGACGAACAAGAGTGAGCAGCAGGAATGGAATTGTGTATCAACTAGATTTATGGGATCAATGTCATACTAATTATTTCTAAATAAAATTTGTGAGAATCAATTTTGACTTTGAATATGTGTGCATGAATTAAATTGGGAATATGTTTATTTTAACAAAGCAGTGATACTTTTCTGTATACATTCTTTGAAGTTTTAAGCATCAAAATTTAAGATAGGGTTAGGCTACTTTACAATATGGTATATAATGAAGTGCATATTGAAATACTTCCTTTAAAATCTTCAACAAGTTATGATGAACTGCACCCATTTAATTTTACCATGACTTACAAATCACATGCATTCATGAAGAAAGCTATCAGTCAGATAATGGCTGATACAATGCTTATGATTTCACACCTATAGACATAGCAATCATGTTTTCCTATTCTCTTTTCCTGTGAAGGTGAACTACTCAAATTTGGTGCACTGTTTGATCAGAAACAAAAGATGACAGTTGCTAAAATATTACAACTGAAATGTCACAACAGAACTAAGATTATTTTCACAACAATGTCAATTTTGCTACACATGGTTAGTTCAATGAACATAAAGTGTATGCAGCATTCAATTTACCTGGTGTAGCAGAGCAAAATGTTCCCCATTTTGGACCACCTGCTAGCTACACAAATATCAGCTTGTATAGCATTTTTTTACAATGTAAACATATGCTAATATCATTAGAACATCAACTAAATAATGTTTTTGCTAAAAATTGCTATGCAAATTTTTCAAAGTAAACCAAACCCTGAGTGTATGTATGTTGATAGTTCAACATATACACGCTCAACAGATTATTCTTTACATGTACAAAATGTAGGCCTACACTAGTACACATAGTTGACAGTGTGACTTTGAAGAACAAAACTATACCTTAGTTGCATGAATTATCAAGCACATCAAGAATTTGGGAGTACAACATGGATATATTAAATGAATCTGATTGTTATAAACCTGGACATGTAACTATGTACCTCACTACAGGGATAATATGGGTTTATTTTGTCCATTCCTTATTTTCAAAAGGTTTTTTTTCCACAATCTTGATGTTTCTTTAAATGGGTAAAAAGACTTTTTCCCAACTTCCAAAAAAGCACTTGATTCTATGTATACTCACGTTGCAGGGAATTTTCATGTTATACACTATACCCCCCATTTACTATCATGTAGCAAAAGGGACATATATTTGTAGAGATCACTGCACTTGAACACATTTCACCATAATTTTGTGGGAAATTATACATTCTAGATAGGCTAGCTGATGCTGATAGTGATAGCATATAAAAATGTTCAATTCACTTTGCTAGGTTGCATGATCTAGTATCACCAGACTTCTGTGACTTACAAGATTATATGATGGAGTCACTCTTTCTTCATTCTTGTCACTCATCTTTCTGTTTCTTATATACATGAATGTTATTACCCATTGGGATACCAGATGAAGTGCAGTCATACTAGATGTAATATCAAAGTGAGTTGCAAAATTTAGATTTTCAGATTTGATTTGATTTACTGGTTTACAAATGCAGAAACAGAATTCCACTATTGCACTGGGATGAAGTCTTTGCCACACTATGTAGCATGAATATAATTCCTCAACAGTCCGTAGACTTACCTAACTTCTACTTCTGGTTTATTATGTCTTTCTACAACTTGTGATGAGAAGTTCTTTAGGCACATAGCTGCTGTCAAGGTACCCCTGACTGCGTTGAGGTAAGGCCGTAGTGTTGCCGCCTAAAAAAAAAAAAAAAAGACAATAACAGTATTGGTTATCATACTTGAGAATATATCACTTTTGTCTAGTTCATTGAGGATCTCAGCTTTTGACTGGTTATGGTTGTCAAGATTCTAATTTGCTATTTCTCATTAGGGCTGGGATGCCAATAGAATCAACCTTGAGGCTCTTAATAAAGCCATGTTTTTGTCGATTCAGCACAAATGTTTTTGATATATAACTCCTGTATGTGTTCCTAGTTGTTTTATTTGCCTTTTTCTGACATCATTGAAATTCGCATAACTCAGTAATGTAACAAGATGAGGTTCGAGGGGTTCAATAAAAAAAAAAAAGAATATAGGAAAATGTGGACAAAATTAATGGCCATTTTAGCATAAAAATTGTAATTACCGTAACCCCCTAGATGGCAGATTTCACTTCAAAAATTTGGGTGGGCTTATACATCACGACAAATTGTTAAGCTATGTCAGGCTCTGTTCATTCAAATCAAATTTCTAGTTATAGTCCACTCATCATACATGTGTACACATCAAAGACAAAGCAACTTTTGTCCAAATGTAAACATCAACAGATTATGTATCAATTATTCAAAGTATGCAATGCATTGCAAAAATGAGACCGCCATACTGTCATAACTGCAAAAACGATAGCTTGGGACTCGAATGCATGTGTAACTATGTGCAAATTTGAACCTACACTAAAATCTAGTTTAGTCAAGTCTATAAACAATGATAAAGTGTAAGTCAAGTGTTCAGTTTAGTAAGTAAATTGCATATATTGTAGACCGTCTCAACACCTGGTTTTGCATACATGTACATGTAGTACAGGGACCTATACGGTGATTTTTTTTTTGAGGGGTGGATCACCATAGGCAAAAGATGTTGAAAATACATGTCACCCATGCACCACGCAATTGAAATGCAGACCGGCACTGCACAGTGCCGCTGGTTGCCAGTTGTTCTCGTCTAAGATGTAATTGACAATTGGAGCCTACAAAATGTGGCATATCATGACATCGTGAATTGACTCAAATTTTATGGAAAAGGAGTCATACCTAGAAAGGATAAAATTCAAATTGAGAAAATATTCTAGGTATGACTTGTTGTACTAGGTTTTGCAGGTCTTGGGTCTCGGATATTAAGATCTTGGTCTCGGACCTAGTCAAAGTCTCGGTCTTGAACGAGATTGCCCCAGTGCATTTCTTTTTGCACAAAAATTGAAAAACACCATGTTTTGGGACAAATTGACATTTTCAAGTAAGAGTAGAACTGGAACATAATATGCTCTTCCCCAACCCCCCTAAATGATAATGCTTTCGTCACGCCGCAATGGACGCGACTGTTATTAAACCAAGGTCTCTGTCTCGGAACTTAGAGGTCTTTGGTCTTGGTCTCGGATGTGGTCTTGGTCTCCAGTACGGACCGATTGGTGAATTCACAGATCGATGAATACACAGATATCTGTGAATTCACAGATATTGAAGAACCCATTCCATTTTCATCCCAGGGCAAGAAAAGCAAGAGGCGGGCAAAGTTGGTATAATATTTTTTTCTTGCCTTAGTTTGTACATAGAACTTAAAATAACTTTCTACAGTTGGAAAAAAAATTGGCTGTTGTGTTCTATTTTTTTATTATTTTTTTTAACGCAATGGTGAATTTTTTTTTCCAACTGTAGAAAGTAATGGTGAATTTTTCCAACTGTAGAAAGCAATGGTGAATTTTTTTTTCCAACTGTAGAAAGTTTCTATACACTCTAAGGCAAAACAAAAATATCATAACAACTTTGCCCACCTTTTGTTTTTCTTGCTCTGGGATGAATTCTTCAATATATCTGTGTATTCACAGATCTGTGTATTCACCATGCAGAATTTAGAGAACCAGGACTCGACCGCCATCTTCATACAGGCATGGAGCAAAAATTGGGGGTTTTCGGTTTCCCTCGGAATGCACTTGAGGCAATGCAAGCGCGACATGGACGATGGGCGCATTTGAGAGACGCACAGACTAGATGCGACCTGCACGTGATACCAAGACGCTAATGATGAGATGCAGAATTGTTTTCGTTCATCTCCGTGCACCGTCAGCAAGGACCCGAATACCCCCAATTTTTTCCCCATAGCTGACGGCGCGATTGTACGTGACGGTATAGGGAGTCCCGGTTCCCCTTCTCTAATTCTGTGGTATTCACAGATGCGGCCATGTGAATTCACAGATATGAATTCACAGATATCTGACTGTGAATAAGCCGGTTCGCAATTCCAGATTTGGGCATACTTGCAATGCATGGGAAAAAAATTGGAGATAAATACGAGGAGGCTACTGTACATTTCCAATGTGGTGAACTGTGCCGTTTGCATAAAATCATCTTGTACTGGAATTTTGCCAATTATTTTGTCTTTATTTCTTCATGATATCAATATAATTTATCAAATACAATGTACCATATATCATGAAGAAATAAAGACAAAATAATCGGCAAAATTCCAGTACAAGATGTTTTTATGCAAACGGCACAGTTCACCGCATTGGAAATGTACAGTAGCCTCCTCGTATTTATTTCCAATTTTATTTGGCGACTTTTGTTTCTGCACATGCGCAGTTGTAATTGCCAAACATGCAAAGGGCTTGTAACACCAATCGGTAATAGACGGTATGATCGGTCGACCGGTCTGTACTGTCTCAGCTCAGAAGGTTTCGTCTCAGTCTCGGATGTGCAGGTCTTGTCTCGGACAGAGGTCTTGACTACAACACTGACTCTTGACGTGCACTGCTTGTGCAGTGGCCAGTGTGTCAATGGTGTTGAAAATGAAATTATGAAAATCTGACAAAAAATATGATGATAAATTTTGGGACAAATAAAAACAACAACGAAACAACAGTAATCATGAAGGGTGTTATGTACCACACAATTTATACTAATTAATTCGAAAAGTCTGCTCTCGCGATGTCAATCTACTGTAAAACCAAAACACAAAAGTGTACTCCGTCATGTTTTGCCTGCTGAATTCAACACCCACGTCAATGTCTTCCGTGTACACAGACCAGTCATCATTAGCGTTTTGCGGCACAACCAAATTATCGAATTTAAAATTGGAATGATCATACGACTTCGGATAATTTTTGTAGTTGAATCTTAAAAGTAAAATGCTAAAATATTTATGTGTACACGTCAAGAGCAAAATTATTGGATCGACAACTCACCATTTTCGGTGTCTTTTTACTTCCTTGCTTTCCGGAAACGCCCGGCCTCTTTTTGCAATGAATTGTGGGTAGTTGATTGGCGGGTCAATGACCTTTTTCGTTTCCGGGTTTGAACTTCTTCAATGATGTGCTGATGCAGAAACAGCCAGTGGATGATGATGGAATGGATTTAAACAAATGTGCTATTATTATTGCGCAGCGCAGCAGTCTGGATAAGTAGATTACAAGTTTGGTGCCAACATGGGAGAATAAAGAATAAAACAGGAAAAAAAAAAAAAAAAAAAAAAAACCAAAAAAGCAAAACCAAAAACAACAAAAAACAAAACAATACTTTGAAACAAAACAACAGCAAAAACCCAAACAAAAAAAGGAAAGAAAAGAAACAAAAAGAAAAGAAAGAAAAAGAAAAGAAAACAAACGAAAAGATGAAAAGAAAACAAAACAAAAAACCCCAAACATTTGTGCAAACAAAAAAACAACACTGAAGGCGAACCAACAAATAAACAACCAGAGGGAGCCTCAGTGCTGAGGGGGAAGTCACAGGGGGGGGGGGGAGCATTACAAAATTGTATATCATAAAATCAGCCATCATTTATATTTTGTAATTTATAAATAATAGACAGTAACACCATGGCTGTCCAAAGATAAAAAAAAGTCACAGGGGAAGCCTGTAGGATAAAGAGATCACAAGAAAAATCTCCTCCAAGGGGGTCTCATTTGTTCAAATAAAACCATGTGATTGAAGTTAATTTTCCAACATATAAGGCACAATGTTTTGATTGCCGAAGACATCCTTTAACCCTAACACCCGAAATACCACAATGAAAACCACTGCCTGTGGTGGCACAAGGAATTTTTCGGGGGTGGGGGAGGGGGAAGGGGAAATTGACACATTTTTCACAAAATTGCTGCAAAAAGTGGAAATTTATGTAATTTGGGGGGTCATTACCTCAACTGGGAGGCAAGAAAAATATTAGGGGGGGAAATGCCCCCCCCCCCGTAGCGCAGCCACTGACCACTGCACATGTGTGAATCCCAGGGTCTGCGATAACACAATCTATCAATCTTTTAGTCACTTGACCTTCAAATATTGATATTTTTAAATGTTAAAACTCTTAATCACATTTAGGAAAAATTGTAAAAAATGGGTGAACTCATGTGAGAATCCAACCTCAGAAGACCTTAAGGGGTGGGGTATGAACGCGTTTGGACAGTATTTATTTTGGGACATTAGAGCACATCAGACATATCGAATTGCATTCTGAATACGAAGAATGGCCTTCTGATATCAAATAATTTTGATTTTTTGAAATTGCAATTTAATACACATTTTATGGCAAATCATTAAAATTGATATTTTTGATATTTAACAGTACTCAAGTAAACTTTATAAATCTGATGATTTATACTTAAAGTATATGTAGGTGGGATGAAAAGCCGACGATCAATTGAAAATTTTGACCTTTTGTATTGAATATATGTATTTTTTTTCTTTTGGGGAAAAAATCCATATCTTCAATATGAAAGGTCAAAATTTTCAATTGACCGTCGGCTTTTCCTCCCAGCTACATATATACACTTTAAGAATATATCATTAGATTTATATAGTTTACTTCGAGGACTGTTATATATCAAAAATTTGAAAAATATCAAATTTTTATAATTTGTCATAAAATTTGTATTAAATGGTTATTTTCACAAAATGAAAATTATTTGATATCAGAAAGACATGCTTCGTATTCAGAATGCAATTCGATAGGTATGAGGTGCTCTCATGTCCCACAAATAATACTGTGGAAACACAATAAACGCTCATTCTAGATCCCTTAAAATATTACCCTCAAAATTCTGTAAATACATGTATATATCCACCATAACTCATAGTAAAATATGAGCCTGGGGTTAAATTGGCATGTCATAAAATGCTTGCCCCTCCTCTCGGCCTGCGACAAATCGCCCGACCCCCCCTCTTGGCCTGCCAAAAAGTCTTTGCCCCACCCCCCTGCACTGCACATGCCAAAATTTTAGGATCCCAATTTGCAAACATTAAATGGTGGTGATATAGCCCTATATTAATTGCGAGTGCAGCAAACAGGAAAATTCTCATATTTAAGCATTTTCGTACTGTTTTCCTACACCTTTTTAGAGTGTTTTTTTTAATTGCCCATGAATATGTGCCAAAAATCACTTGTCCTCCCCCTACTTGCCAAAAATTGCTTGTCACCTACTTTTGTCTGGCCAACCCCCCCCCATTTTACCCTTCCCGGGCTCATACCAAGTTTTATCACAATAGGGTAAATGTGTGAAAAAGGTGAGAAAAAAAAAACCTAATCAAATGAAACATGGACTTCATACTTATTGGGGGATGAAAAAGGAGGACACACCAAATTACTACTACCAAGAAGTTTATAAAATCTTAACCTTTATTACCAATGTACAACTGTACATATATACAAAAAGAATAATTATCACATTATACAATATCAGAAAACCAATAACACACACTGACCCTGCCAACATGATTAAAATACAAAGTTGGGAATACAAAACACACCTCATATGGGACAAATCTTGGAACAGCCAAGTGGTCAAATGCCAACTCCTCACCCAATGACTCCTTTCTTTATTAATAGCTCTGAATAGATTCAACTCGCACTGAATGACCATTCTATTCAAAAGTTTAATTAATTTTGACTCCTTTCTCTGTTCTGTTTTAAATTGTGTCAAATTCTTAATAATTGCATCACTTTGTGGCTCCAAAATTGCCCAGATCTCACTGAATGACCTCCATTTTGGGTGACACCCTTCAAGTTTTGGTATCAAATCTCTGGTTGCCAACATAGACCCCAGGGGCGGATTTAGAGGGGGCGCACCCGGCGCGCGTCCCTTCTAATTTTTGCAGAGCGGCGCCTGACTCTGTGTATTTTTGCAGGTGGCGCCCGACTTTGTGTGGGCGCCGAGCAGCGGCGGTGGCTCGCACTTCAGTATTGAAAATTCCTGGATCCGCCCCTGGACCCTAGAAATTAGGGTCTATGGTTATAGGGTCATTCTGAAATCACATAAAATTGATTGATTGCTCCTGGATACCATCAGAGCTATGGATGAAGTTATGCAAATTGGACAAACAGACAGAAAAGGCATACAATCATTACTATTACATATGGACAGACCAACAGCAATGTTAATATTTTTCTGGACATTAATAACATCTTTCAAAGCATAGACCCTTCATTTACAAATATTCTAATCATGGACACACCCATTTGTAACTTAGAATGGTTATTATTTTCTTTGGAAGGTTATTAGTCCCAAATATGTCACCAGAGTCAATTTTGTACTCCTATATCTGATAGGATACTGGCAAGTTTAGGCTACTTGAAGAGGGACACTCCTTTCAGGATGATAAAACTCATTTTTATAAACATTGAAAAGGGAAACAATTTTATGACCTCCCTATTTTACTAGTATTACAAATCACAACCCCACATATTTTGGACCCCGGCCAGAGAAAATGACAGCCCTTTTCAAACCTGCCCCTAGGATTTGTGTTTTTTAGGGGGGGGGGTGTGGCATTGCCAAAATGTAGTTCTTTTTTCAAAATAAATATGCTTACATGCAAAAAGTGGACTTAACCCCCTACAGATGTAAGCTTAAAAATGAATCCTTTTGTTATTATTCTCTCTAATTTGGCCCCTCTTGTGTACATTTTTTGTAATATTTCACCTGAAAAGTGGACTGTTTCGTTGATTTGGGATGGGGCAGGGTCGGGGCAGGGTGCACTGCACCCCCTGCCTATGAGTCTGGTCCCCAAGGTTTTTATTTTAGCAGTTTCATTCCTTTTTCAAAAACCTGGATCAATGCCTGCATAAGATCATAAGAGTACACAATATTTCAATACATCATTTGAATTCTGTTACACTTTACAGCCAACCCCAAATGACCCATGTTTTGTACACAGAGGGATTGTACATTAAAATATGGAAGCCAACCATTTGCCAACATTGCACATGTTAAATAAAATATGAATGTAAAAATGATTTTTTTTTGGGGGGGGGAGGAGGAGTTAGGGAGGGTTGAAATTTTCTTTTTGGCATTTTGGGGGGTTGAAATTGTTGAAATTGCCTTGGGTTGAGTTAGTAATCCAACTTATTTGACCAAACTGGGGATACGTCTAGATAACCTAGGGGCTGTGTAATAATTACCCCCCCCCCCAGCAAAAATTTTTTGGCAGGTCGAAAGGGGGATGGGGAAGGAGATTTTGTAGCAAGTAAAGAAATTATTTGAGAACAATTGCAATTCTTTGAAATAAAGAGTAAATAACACACACAAAAATAAGCCATTTAGCATTGTACCCTTTCTCCTCAAACCAGGATGTGACAAAATTATACATAACCTGAATTTGATTATTCCCATGACTAATGTACATGGATAATGGTAACTGATCACATCCAGAATCATTCAAAGAATATGCTGCTTCATTTCACACTAGTATCGGATAACATTTTTTCCCTTCTGATCACCTGGCATGAAATAATATCCATGTGTCAATATAATGGCTAATGTCTTTTAACACATATTACTTTTGCTTTTAAAATATTTAGTCAAATCTAGCTGATATATTATCAAAAATGTGACATATTTTCTTATCCATATTTCCTTCCTACTGGTAATGGACCAAAACAACATGCCCTACATTCATTTTTGCTTCTATATCCTCTACATATAACATTTATAATGGCACCATTATTAACAACATCTGTTTAATAGTACACACATATTCCAGTAAAACAATATTCACAACAGATGTAATGAAGCATTACAACAAAAATGTGCTACATTTTATTTTCCCACCATTATAAGCATATTAATCAGAATATTTTAGCCTTGAAATATAAAATTAGAAAAAGCTTGATTTGTTTCACTTGAATGATTACCTAGATACAGGATGCTCAAAGGCTATCATTGTATCAACTCAAAAATGATCAAAACATGCATTTTTGCTTCCTCGTTATATTTATCTTTTGTTAATTGTTTATCATATAAATTTATATCATTAATGCTTGTTAAAATAACATTTTTGTGTACTTCATTTCAGCAAAAAAATACATTATAACTCAATACCATGACCAGCTAATCTTAATCCTGATAAATTAAATTATCCCTCCCACCACCCACCCCCCAAAAAGAAAAATAACAACCCAGCTATATTTTCAAAAACATAACCAACAGTGTACAATTTGTTCTCATTTTTGAGTACTTTATTTTGGATATAGATAATAAAAGTACAATTTGATGTCAGTCATTATGATTACACAAGCTGCATTCTATTTTATTTTAAACATAAACAGACAGGACCGCATTCTTTTTTTAAACATAAACAGACAGGACAAGACAAGACAAGACAAGACAAGACAAGACAAGACAAAACCAAAAACAAGCAAAACATTCAAAACCAATTGAAACTTGTTTTGGTCATATTGCAAAATTCCTTTTATCAACAATTCACTCACATATGACAAGAATACAATACAAACTTATGTGAAACACTTTTTAGAAAAGAATAGAAATAACATTTTGATAATAAATAATAATTCATTTTGTTGGCAATTTGTGGTGTGATCAAGCAAAATCAGTCTGAAGTCTGTCATATTCAATTTTAAGTTTCTTTTGCATTTGCAAAGTTACATTTTGCAGAAAAATTGAAATTGGGCAATCAGTCCAAAAGATATGAGCAGTTAAGGGGGTACTACACCCCTACCCAATTTTGTGCCTATTTATTGCATTTTTCTCAAAAATTATAGAGCATTGGTGACAGGTAAGATATGTATATAGGGGCAAGGACTACAACTGCTACACTGGAAATTTTATTTCAGCACAGACAACAGTTGTGGAGTTACAATCAAAAATGAGGGAAAACCAATATTTGATCAATAAATCAATAACTACTTGCCTTGAGTTGCTGAATTTTCAATGCAGTAGTTCTAGTCCTTGCCCCTATAATATACATATCTTACTTGTCACCAATGTGCTATAATTTTTGAGAAAAATGCAAAAATAAGCAAAAAATTGGCTAGGGGTGTAGTACCCCCTTTCCAAAACAATAGGAAACAATAAGAGGAAATATTTCCTTTGTTTGGCTATATCTCAGAATCCATAGTTCTGACATCCAACTGATTTTGCTTGATCACATCACATATGTGACCATCCAGCACAACTGAGCCCGGATGTTGCCAGTGCCACTATTAAGATATGCTCCATTGAACTTAACAATAAACAATAGGAAACAAAAGATTTATTGACTGTTTTATTGATTTTTCACTACTTAAATGTCAAGTACTATAGACATGATATACATCATTTTAAAGCTAATTTCAAGCAGAATATTTTGGTTGAATATCTCAAAAATGATGATTGGCGACTTCAGGGCTCAGTTGTGCTGGATGGTCACATATGTGACACCATCTGGTCCATGGGGGCCAAAGGAGGCATTTTTGAAAATTGAGTTACTGTGTAATTATTACATTATACATACAATAGCCTATCATTTACTGAAAACACCAAAGGTCTAGCATACTTGGTTCTAAAGTTTGGTGAAGTTTTTTGATGTCTATTTTCTTATGTATTTTATTGTTTTTTAACTCCATCTCAGTTTCAAATTTGCCACCTTTGGCCTCATGGACCAGACCGTGTCACATATTATAATTGACAATATTTGGTAAGAACCAGAAGCTTGTAACATTCAGATTTGTGTAAAGCCTTCATTAATTCATTTCCTTATAAACACTGTTAAAATTCAAGTTCAGCAATGTTAATTATTACTTAATATATTAAATTTGCAAGTTATTTCAATAATATTATTAATTCACACACAACTATTGCCTCAAAGTCTACTACCACATATAACTAGTGCTGTTGATAATTTTTTCATGTTGACATGTAGAAATAATAATAACAATATATAACAAATAATAATAGTAACATTATATTTAGAGATTTAGAGTGCACTGTACTAGTACTACCTTATGGCATGGGCAGTTCAACCTTTGAATAGCTGTGCAGAAATACATGCATCACACAATACACCTGATGTAGATTTAGTCATAATGGAGTATTATACATCATTATAAAATGAGCCTGCAACAGAGATAGTACTCATGGTATACGGGTACTGGTTGGAGATGTTAACTGTACTGAATTTTTTATTTTGGGAATATTTTCTGTAATTCTTCCACCATTGTCTTAGCTAGCCACCTGTCTGTCCATCATTTTTGATCGGAAGTTTGCTCTTAGGATGGGCAAAATTAATGCCTTTAATTTGATAAATGCTAAATTAAAAAACTTTTTGAGAAAGTCTTAATGATCTTTCAAGTAAATTAGATTTACAAAAAATGAGGTCATAGCTTGCCAAACCCTGACCCTGGTCAATGTATGCTGGGCAATTTGATACAAATGATGAGCACACACTCAAGTTCTAGCTAAGACACTGTCCGCCAAAGATTTCTGTTATTTTTATTGGTGCCAATATTGATGTCAGCAATCGCAAATGCTATCATTATCAAATGTGGATAGATTGATAGTACCACAAAAGGCGCTTCCTGAACTCCATATATTTGCCAGGCATGCTCAGTTAAGGAGAATACACAAGAAACTGTTGATTCTTGAATAATAATCCACGAGGCGGAGCCGAGTGGATTAATATCAAGAATCAACAGTTTCGAGTGTATTCTCTGATTTAAACCATTGCTTTATACTAACAATAGGCCTATTATTACTCTCTATAACTGTGGGTTCTTACAAACACCAGTCTGCAAATGTTAGGATTGATTTAAAATGTTTGTTACCCAAATTGAATAAACATGGATTCGTAAAATCTCTCAAAGTGATTAGACAATCAATAGCTGTTCATAGCCACTTCTAATGTATGTAGTACTGCATTAAATGCGTTTAATAGGTCTCTATTTGCATAACAAAAATGGTCACGGGTTTATCTCTGGTCATAGCAGATCATTGGCATTGCACCTAAAGAAAACTAAACCTGCTTTGCGTTATGTGTACTGCATGCTATACACACAATTTTATTAGAGACATGGATGTCCTATCTTTATAATGAATTATTATATTTGCCATACGGAAATTATATAATAGTGGATCAAACATATTCAGAAGAAATGGGGTTATCAGTATAATGATGATGCTCTACTCTGTGAATCGAGTGAATCGAGAGTTTGGTTTAGGAACAACCATTGAAATGCATCCCGTAAATCATGATAATTTGGATAATTGTAATTTTGCGATGGAATCATTCAGAGGATATATTGTTAATTGTGTTTCGAAAAAGGATCTAAAATAGGATTCAAATTTTAGCCGAACACAGGTAAGTCCTTTTCAAATTTGTAAACAGTGTAAGGGAAGACTTCGTTTTATTTTGTTGGCCCTATGAACTATTTTACCTACATGCCCCCTGAACTTGAATCCAATCATGTAGGCCTACGTACCCAGAATTGTACCCGGACTTCGGTAACATTATAACATTTAATTATCGAACTAGGCCTACTGAAGGATCCAAGTAAATATTCAAGCATGCCAAAATACCATGTGATGAAAAAATGCAGCTTGTTTTTTTGTATGAAAAACAAATAAAAATTAAACAGAAAATAGACCTACTGTGGATTTTTATCATAATCAAACATGCTCAAAAACAAACAATTAAATAAACAAATACAAAGGCCTTTAATGCATTCATACAAAATGTAGGCATATACTATGCAGCGATATTTCCCAAATAAAATATACGTCAGCTACTGAAAAAAAAAAACATAAAAAAAATATAAAGCAGATACAAAGAAAAAAAAAAGAAAGAACAAACAAAGGAAAAGAAATGACAAAAGATAAATATTTTTTATTAAAAATAATATAATAGAAAAAGGAAAGAACATTATACAAGCAAATCGTAACAGAATAATAGATTTATGACACAAATAAAAGTATAATGGCGAATTGCAGGCAAAATGCAAAATTTGTGACGATAAAAACAAAAAAAAAAAATGAAGAAAAAAAAACCGACAAAAGATCAAATATTTTTAATTAAAAGAAAAAAGGTACATAGGCCTACCTATAAATCTTGGTGGAATAATAGATTTATGACACAAATGAAAGTACAATGGCCGAGTTGCACTCAAAATGCCAAATTTATGCTTGTTATTTTACATACAAATAGCTCTGTATTGTATAGTTTTTGAAAATCGTATAAGCTCAGCGCTTTATACAAATCAAATATTGTATTCATTGTATTTTTTACTGTGTAAAATGGTTTCCTAATTTTCAAATGTCGTTCATTTTTTTAAATTTGTTCATGATAATGTTCTGTTTTCTATTATTTAGTCCTAATTTAGAAACAGTCATAATTCTATTCAATAAACTGTAGATTACATGTTTTGTACGAATCCACACTTCGCTGTACGAATCCACACTTAACTGTAGATTCGTGCAGAAAACTGTTGATTCGTAGAAAATAATCTACAGTTTATTGAATAGACTGACGTCACAGCAATGGTTTAAATAGTAGATACATTTGTATTTGTTTATCATTTATTACAATTTTTGAAGAATACATGAAAAGAGTAAACAAGCTAAGGTAGCTCAACTAGCTTACAGCTATTACACAGGAGCACCCCTTGTATGAATGAACATTGTGCTGCTATACAACTTTGTTGGTAAATACATATTTCATTTGGTGTAAGGATTGTAGTTGGTTGGTGACATACTGTGACACGATCAAGAGGAATGAGTATAAATAATAATGTCACTAATATTGTATTCAAGTTAGTATGGGATATGGTCCATAGCATTTTATAAGTGCAAATAAATAATGACCAAAAATCAATTGGGAAGATTGTTGACATTGCATTCATTTTCTTGATCCCATCACATAATCTGCCATTTTATATCAGTTTAAACTATGCAATGAATTGTTTGGATTCTCACATGTCAAAAAGTAACAGAAAGTAGTACAGGGTGAGTCAAGACTTCTTTTTTATTGCACCTTTTCTTTAACTCACTTTCAAAAGTTGCCACTTCAAGGTACATTAAGTTTTACAACATCCCATTCTATAGACCACTTGACATCATTGTTTATCAATAAAGGTGAGGAACTGGTTTATCGATATGCTTGAACAAACCGCTACACTGTTCAATGGGTTTCTTGTACTATATGAAATGTGGTGGGCGATTTAAAATGCATGTGCCCTTAGCAAACTACGATGCTTACGCACACTACAGGGCAAAGAACAATGGAAATTGCCACAGTTCAATTCAATGGGCAATGACGTCACATGTCAAGTGGTCTATACCTATTTTTGACCTTTGATTTTTGATCCGTTGCTCACACACCCAATTTCTCCAAAAAATTAACTGTCCCATTTTGACCAATTTTAATGTCACAATATCTCAAATGTGCAGAATACAATGTACATTGAATTGTACTGATGCACTAAACTACAGCACATAGTAGCTTTTAATTGCAGTACTCTTAATTAATTGCATTGGATGCGTAAGTTACACTATAAAAGAATACAAAACAAGTACAAATATATATTACAATCATTGGTGGACAAATATATATTACAATCATTGGTGGACAAAGTGTGGAACACTTTGATTAACAGTAAGCATACATATGATGTCTATTCTCCCGATCAGTGTTTCTCATAAAGGCCTGGAAAATATGCAACATCAATGATGGGTAGGAAAAGTTTACAAGGTTAGTAAAAACTGTAAGACTCACATAAGAAAGTCACACCTTCTGGAAGTTAAAAAGTACAAAAATTCATTTGAAAGCTGAAGTGTCTCAACTACATTTGTCTCCCATAGTGATATCCTTTCCTTCAATAAAGTGTTCCCTTCTTCCACTTTGTGTGAGCCGTAAGAGAGTTGTGAGAATATACCATAAAAACTTGATAGTTAGCATAATGTGCTTACTATCGAGCGCTTTTGAAAACATGAAATTGTACCAAAGTCCCGTGCTTTACCAACTGAGCTAATGGGGTTGAGACACACATTTGCAAGTTTACTTGTTTGTATATTACTATGTGTATCGATGCTTTGTTCAAAACCTTTTACACTTTTGTGGATGGGGCTCTTCATGTTTGCATGTTTTAAAAGCGCTCGATAGTAAGCACATATGCTAACTATCGAGGTTTTACGGTAGTTCATTCGTCTTTCTTGAGACAGTAGCTTCCATGTATGATACATGCGAGATCAAAAGCGGTGCATTTGTAGCTTGCGATGCATCGCGAAGTGACTGCACCCAATGTCTCGAGTAGGCCATATGGGCTATATATCAAACAACCAGGTATCAATCAATGACTAGCATCATCAATATTCCTCCCATATCAACTATATCAAGACAATTAACAATAATGTGACCTTCTCAAGCATAATGCATTATTTTAATAGCATAGCAATTCTAACCTGGCTTATAATTGGCGAAAATTATTTGGTTTTTGTCACTGTGTACATCAATAAGGTCCCAACTTACGCTCACGTAAATTCACATAAGCGAGTACCGGCCATGCATTATGCAACACGCAAATATCGTAAGTGCTGCGCCCAACTGCGTGCACGCCATTCTATATCGATACACAATGTTATGTTTTTTTCACCAATTATACGCTGAACAAACTTTTATAACACATTGGGGGTAGTTTGATTGGAGTTGCCTTATTGGTTGCAAACCCCCACTTTGCTCCAGTGGACGAAGTGGGCACCTCTCTCAGGCATGCAAATAGGCAAAAACAATAAAGACACCAGCTGCAGACATGTCCATGGGAACTCCAGTCCCACTTGTCACAGCAGAGTTCCTACTTTCCAGTTAGTTCTGTTGTGTGCAGGGAGCCCTTGTTCTGACCTTGGTTTTGCACTGCAACATCTTTTATTTTTCAAATACAACATTTGAAATCAAATGCCAAACAGATCTGTTTCACATCTCATCATCAGATGAGAAAAACCCAGGTGTAGCTGCTGATGTTGATCCTCTGGCTTTCCTTCTCACTGTTCTATTGGTTGTTGAGGGTGATCTCACAGACTCTACACTATGCACCATAAAGTTCCTTTCCTGGAATGCCTCCACATGCTTAACAAATGTTCTAACATCTTCTACATCAAGCAATGGATTTGGTGAATACACATTTCGTCTGGTTCGTAAGTTGTATGATGGAGTAAAGCTTCTCTGTAAAGGCAATAAAGACAAAATATGCTCAAAAATATTATTCTTTTAAAACAAAAAAATATTTAAAAAATTAAAATTTAAAAAAAAGCCAACAATTATGCTAGAAAATAGTACATTCCTTTGCCTTAACACACTTCCATGCCAAATACCCTGTCATTTTTATTGGTTTAAATGCTCTCCTCTAGTGTGAAACAAAATTAATCTTAAGTTTCCCTAAAATTGGTTACAAGTTTCAACATGATTATGAAAACAAAACTAGTACTCTCTCTCTCTCTTCAAATTTATTTTACAATTGACAAATGGGAGTCTGTCATAAATAGTGGCAAACCTTCAAATTCAGAGTACATGTAGTAAGCCATTGGGCAATCTTAATTTAATAATTTGTCTCAAAGCCCTTCCCAAGTTGAAAACCTAATGCAGAATGCGGTGGTTTTGTATATATTTTTTTCACTTTAATTTTTTTATCAAACTGTGGGACCAACTTTTTTTTTTTTTTATGCAGAGGAATAGGTACGCATAGTTTCACTGTCTCCAAGATGAAGATTTTTATGAAAATTTATGAATAAGGCTATTTTTATGCCTGACGATGTCAGACATGAGATTTTTGTGTGGTGGATTTTGGACAAAAATAATAGCGTAAAAAAATAAAATTAACTCAATTCAGCGGGAATAACACGCAAGAATCTGACGATTTACAGGAGTAATTCCTTATCCTATCATCCTCTTTTTATGACATTTTTCAGTAGATACCCACAAAAAAAGCTTATTCCCAAAATTTCAGTTGATTCCGATTTTGCATTTGCAAGTTATGCATGATTATGTGTATTACGCTGCCCCATAGACAATGTGTTGTAATAATTTTGGTCTAGCGTACCAGAACGTAATTCGAATTTCACAATATTTTTGCTAAACAAATTAATCTGCAAGAAAATTTTTGTACATTAACACTCTGTAGCAGAGGTTTACAGTGGTATAAAAATCTCAATTGTAGATCACGAAATGCCCAGGACAAACTAATAAATTAAGATGGCCTTATTTGTATCAAACAACACACTTACATCCATTGGTGTAGACTCTCTTGAAGACCTGTTTCTACTTCCTTTTGGCCGTCCTCTTTTCCTTTTTGTACTACTTGTACTACTATCACCAGTAGCTGGGGCCATAAATGCTGAAAAAAACATGGTTGTAAATCAAATTGTGGGATAGGCTTTTACGATGGGAGTTTATAACAATGAGTAAGTTTTTAGGCAGTTTGCTGTCAGACTAATTTGGGACAGTTCCAAACTTGTCCAACGATGAGTCCGCTTTATATCCAGAAATAGAGGTAATCGATGTGATGTCACATGTTCGCCATCTTGTAAATACAGGTCTTTTGGTGCCTTCAGCATTTGATCCTTAACGCAAAACACCATGGCAATGCACGATAACAGCTGCGCTCTGCACATAGTGTCCAACGCATGTGGTGCACACAAATCAATTGGTACTCATAAAATGGCAAAAAGGAGGAATAACCTATTATTAACCTTAGATCTGTAGTACACTTTCACATTAAGCACCAGTGGCTCATTCCTTGCTTTCAAGTTGTGTTCTAGTTTCAATCATTTCAATAAAAACTTAAGTACTTCGTATACCAAACATAACATATTATGCCAGGCAAGAATTCATTCCCCTATTTGTTTGTGTGTGTACTCATTGCACTGTATTTCCCCTTATAAAAATATCACTTCTATTGTTTTGTTGTTAATCCCAAAGTCAACAAATGAAAGATACCTCTCCAGTACACGGGGAGGAGGGGATAATTGTGACTTCTCTCTAGTCCGAAGGGTCACTAGTCCAAATGTTCTCTAAGACTCTAGCCTGAAGGGTCGCTAATCCGAATATAGAATAAGGGTTAGTGTAGAGTCCAAAGTTTACCGTTTTCTAAAATCCATTGATGTTTGGATGGATTGGGGGTTCATGCTTTGGTAATATACCTTTATTTTGGTATTATTAAACAGTATTTTTTATCATAAAAATTGACACACACAACTGTGTTGTACCTCCGATTCCGTGATTTTTTTTCTGTTTTCCGTAAAACGGAAAACTTCGGACTCTAGGTTAGTGTTAGGGTGTAGGGTTAGGGTTAGGGGTTAAGGTTAGCGATCCTTATCTATATTCGGACTAGAGAACCCGATATTCGGACTAGCCACCTTTTTCAGAATTTGGACTACCGAATGGTAAATTTACGTGTTCGGCCTAGCGAACCTTCGGACTAGTGAACCTTTGGACTAGAGAGTTGTCGCCGGGGTAATTCCAGTTTGTTTTGGGAAGGGAGGTGTTTAGTTGTTGAGAATGTGAAGGGGCTGGTCTGGTCTAAAAGTCATATTCATAGCGAGTATACACGATTGATATACTCACCAGATGCATTAAATATAGATGTATTTAACAGCCCACTACTCCCTAACTCTGTCTCGTTAGAAGTAGTTGAAGTACTTTCTGCTGATATGTTATTAGGTGTTGGAGTAGCTACCCTACTAGGCTGTCTGCTGCCTACACGACTAGAAGGGTCTGCTGTAATGAAGCTTTCTACTGATTCGGTATCATTATCTTGCTCTGGTAGGTAGGTTAACTCTGGACGATAGGTACGGTCTTCATTGTCACTATATACTCCTTCGTCAGAGCTGTATATACCACCAAGTGCTAATGGTTCTGTAATTATGGTAATTAATTAAATTGGTCATCCAAGATTATTGATCAATGGGATAAGTTAATAAACAAGTAAACACAACAGAGTAAACTAAGTTATAAAAACAAAGTATCTGTTGTATCTTTCAATCATTATGTTAGACTGATGCAGATTTTGAGCAAAATATGTGGAAATTGGTGAAAAGGCAATAATAGCTATGTGGCAGTAAAGAAGCATAAAACATTCCACCTACTTTACCATGAGTGCATTAAAAAAACCCACAGCAAATCCACCAAAACAAACATAACATTAGTAAATGCGCAAGGAAAGATGTCCTGAGTAAACAATTTCTCTGTACATTTAACTTAAATGTAAGTAAGTAAGTAGATACACTATTTGAATGAGTATACCATCATTTATTACAGTACAGTTGCACCCGCTTCCTGTGGGAGTAGTCAAGATTTCTCCTTGGGAGCCTATTACATATCCAAATTTGAAAATAAATTCTTAACAACATTTCCTTTTTTTTAAGTCTGCAAGTAGACTATGTCTCTTACTTCCATGGTATAACATCATGGCAAAACTGTTTTTTTTTCATTTACTATTGCACAAGTTAGCAACACCCCTCATTAAATAATAAATGGCAGACTAAAGTATGTTTATTATCCTGTGTAAATATCACTTGCTGCCCTCTTCAAATCCCAAATAAAACAAGATGAAGAGATATTTCTCCTCTGAACACTTACGCAACATTTACTGTACACCCAACCATGACCCACATAGACCTACCAGGTGAATCTACTGAATCCTGTGCTAGCTGTAGCCTTTGATGATGACGTATTGCATGCATAGGAGCACCCATGGCTAGCATTGGCTGACTGGAAACCTTCAAGGCTGACATTAAGGATGGATGGTCTGTGACAAGCATGATGACAAGCATGGGGTATAAGCAGCAATAAAGTGGTAAATAGCAACTTTAAAAAAATAAAATTTAACAAGATGTGGATGTAAACAACACAGAAAGCAGCTGTACGTAGCCATGATTATTAACTACACAAATTACTAAATTAGAAGTACATTTTGTACCTTTGCTGAATTCAAATGTCAGTATTTCAGTAGCAAGCAAATCTCTTTGCACATAGAATAAATCACTGCTTTTAACTTTTTGCATGCAATGTGAGTGATTGCATGCATTTTACACAAGCTTATGTATTAATTAGAGGTGGGTGGTCAGATTTGTCCACATCGTGTTTAGTACCACACATTGAAGCCTGTACCAAAATAATCTGATTCCCAAGTTTTGTGTTAAATTGTATTAGTGGTTTTGATATTAGAAGCAAAAAACCTTTTCACTTCTATAGAACACTATGGGTGGTAACCATCATGGGGGATGAGGCTATATCCTTTCCATTCATAACATCTAAACATAACATATTTCACCGGATTCTGCAAAAAATAAGCTTTCTTAGCTTGCAATGCCAAAATCTTTATTTTGATAGGATTAAGTCTGATCACACCCTTAAAGCTGACATTCAGGTGTGACATTCATTCAAGACAGCTAAGAGCATGAAGTAAACATGGTACAGGCTTCTGCTGAGTGAAAAACACTCACCAATAGAATTGTATAATTCACCAAAGAAGTCTCTCCACTAACAGAACTTTGTTTGCACTTGGACCTTTTTTGTAATTGTCCAAATTGCAGGCAAATGTAACCTAACCTGCATTTTCCCCCTTTCATTTATATTTCCCTTCCCTTCTTTTTTAGTTTTGGTGGGGCGGTCTTAGAGGTGCCTGGCACCTGTTCGCTCCAGCCATTCACTGGACTTTTAAAACATATATTGTTCCTTTCATAATATTGTGTAATTTTTGATGTAACTTATGTGCAATATTATATATTTTTTGTAATTCTGTGCCAGTGATAAAGTGTAATAAATAAATAAATAAATAAATAAAATAAACGAACTAAATCTCTGCTCTCTTGCACTTAGAATAAGTTGGAACCAAAGCTTTTTCAAATTGGGATGTGAGAGTTCCTCTTTTTAGCTGATTTCCTCTTTTGTTGTTGCCAACATGTATGTGTTTTCTTTTATTTTCAAGCTTTTTATAAAGTAATTTTCCTCTTTTTTTGGTCTGTGGCCTCTCACACCCCTGTTTACAAAAGCATAAAATAACAGGCAATTTTGAGTGTATCCATGGTGTAAGACTATTAATAGGGGGGTCACACCATTTTTTCATCACTAACATATTTAATTGATTTTAAGCTTATTTGAATGATCTTGCAAAAAGAAGAAGATTGCAATTTAAATGGTTCAATTCTGACAAATCGTTTTCGAGTTATGACGATTTCAAGTGTCCGGAAAATGGCCGTTTTTCACCACAATTTGGTTAAAATCGCCTGAATTTCACGAGATAGCAACTTTAACGAGGTAAAAATTCATAATTATGTATTTCTAATATCCCATTTTCATTTGAAGCTGCTATATAACTTAATATTAAGGCAATGAAATATCAAAAGGCATATTATTTGCTTTAGTTTTAAAAAAAAATGACTCCAAAAATGGGAAAAAAGTAAAAAATCAATGTCCGTCGTTAATCAGCGCATGCGAAAAATGACTAAGTACAGCTAATTATACATGCGAATGCAAATTTGACCCTTTCCAAAGCTTAATAAGCCATAAACCCCCTATATTAGGGTTTTTGGGGGTGCTCTTTTCATTTCTGGAGTCAAAACCACTGTATCTTTTTTGGAAATAGTAGAAATTGTTGATACAATTAGAAAATTAACCTTATTTGCATAATTATGCAACATGGCAGTATAAGCAGTATGGAAAGACATCAAGACCGTAAAGGGATGAACAGCATCAATACATTAAAGTTCAGAAATAAAATATGTACCTAACATGGATTATCCAATTTGTCTTGTGTCAATTATTTTCAATGAAAATATTTTCAATATTGTCAATGAGTTCACAGAGGAGCAATTTGAGTCTCACAGTTCATGTTATGAATAAAATAGGTCTATACTAGTATATCAGGTGTTTTAAAACTCTGTAAATCTTAAACAGAGCTGCAGAGATGTCAGTGACTAGCCAAAAAAATTCTGAAAATAATATGGACAACAGTGAGCCATAGGGAGTGTAGCAACCATAGCAGCGCCTCACTGCTCGGGGTCCCTTTTGTAATTTTTTGGTAATATTTTCCCCCAAACTTTATACCAACTGTTAATCGGAATTTTTTTTAAATATTTAAAATATTCAGAATTTTACTTGGAATTGATAAAATTCAAAAAATCCAGAATAAATTTGGAAAACTGGTATCTCAAGTACATATAAGGTCTATAAAAAATTATTCCAATTAATTTAAAAACTTTCCAAAAAAATAGTAAGCAGCCCCCCCCCCCCAGTAAGTAACTAAGATAAATAAATATTGAATTTTCTAAACAAAATCTAATGTTAAAATAACATTCACATTTGTTTCAATAAAAAAAAATTTGGTTACATGTATAACATCTTTAAAAAAAACCAAACAAGTAGACCTAAATTATTATATTTTAGTCCAAACTAAACTAAAATAATAAAATAAAATATTAAATGGTAATTAAAATCTGATGTTAAAATAATTTAAAATAATTACACCTTTGTCCAAACTAAACTAAAATAATAAAATAAAATATTAAATGGTAATTAAAATCTAATGTTAAAATAATTTAAAATAATTACACCTTAGTTTCAATAAATAAATAATGTTAAGACTTGTCCTGTTATTTTAAAATAATTAAATACCAAATAAAAGTGTTTAATTTGCGTGATAAACATAGCCCCTTTTTGGGTGGGTGCGGCGTGCCGCACCCACCCTGTATTCTCTGACTATTGACCTACTTTTTCACATGCCGCAGTGTTGAGAAAATATTTGTGCCGGTTATATCCCAAACACCCAACAGAGGTGATAGTTTACGGCGAGTTTTGTAATTATTACTTGATTTTGATATGTAAGTAATACGATTCGTCATAGGCAGTAATGTGTTTGTATTAAAAGAAATAACAAAAATAATTATTTAAGTAATAGAAATACTATTTGGAAATTGCAGCAAGATTTGCAGATGTTTTTATTTGAACAGTACCAGTTCACCAGTTTTGCTAGTTTTCCTAATCTTTGGGCTAAATTAATAGCATCGTGAAGGTCATATATATCATTTTATACTGACAGCTTCAGTGTGTAATTAAATACAGCTTGTATGTGCATTGTGTTCAGTGTGTACATAGGCTATTTACTTTTCAAATCTTGTGACAAATAGTGGTTGCTGATGCTTGTATAAGGTATTATAGACAAATTATTAGAATGCATGTGCACCAGTAGAAATGGCCCAGGTTGAATAAAATAAATAAACATATGAATGAATATTTTATTCCCTGGATTATTTTTGTTGGGACAAAATAATGATATAGTTTGACGCTTTGAAATACAGTTATGTTAATCATAATAAAGTTACAAAGTTAAAAAATAATATCGAAATATTGTAAAATCAAACATTTCCCCTCATAAGTTGCAATACAACATATTGAGGAAATTGATATGACAGATTTTTAAACTCTGATATGGAAAGATACCCCAGTACTGTTGTCTCACCAGAGAAGATGAGCAGAAGTCTTTCTAGCTGATGATTAAAAAAAGACTCTAGGTATGATTACGAAAATGTTTTAAATAACGATTATCTACAAAAGTTTTATCATGTTTTATATAAAATGTTAACATAAAACGCCTTGTGTTATGATGTGAAGGGTTAATATAAAAACAGGGAAAATCTGTTCCAACTGACCAGCAGAGAACAAAGGATAAGCAATAGATCAGATTAAAATCAGGGACAATATGACACAACCTCCAATGGGGGCATAACAAACGATAAACGTATAAAGTTAAAAAACTTTTAACTTTGTTTATACGCTTTATGTTATTCCCTATTGGAAATCGATGTTGTGTCATATTTTCCCTGTTTTTAATTGTGAACTTGACTTACTCATTCTTTCATTTCTCTTGACAATTTTTCATTTGCCCACCCTATTCCTTTTAAAGGAATTTTTATTGTATAATTGATTGGCCCATTCAATTGAATACCCGTTGTAGTGCAGGCGAGCGTCCATTATGCACTGTGGGGAGCCCAGCTGCCAGTGTGTATTCACAACATCACTGCTGCTGGCTGCACATGCTTTCACACATGTCATGAGTTAGTGGAAAAACCCGACCATGAGGACAGTGTTTTTAAAATATACAAATATTTTTTTTTTAAAAAGAACATTTTAAGCTTCAAAAAGATATAAAAATGATATTTTATTTTTCTTGGGAAGATATATTTAATATGGACTAAACTTTTTATTAAATCATAACTTTCGATTCCGATATCGTAGCATTTAAAGAAAAATATGTACATAAAGCTTACACCCTCCTCTCTAGAAACACTACAAATCTGTGTAATATTGACCTTTGCCACACAGTCGGGTGAACCAAAACACGAGGCAATGTTGCTGAATTTGCTGTGCAGAAAATAGAAGCTGCCTGCTTAGCCGTGTATAGCGTATACGGCGAGCAAGTTATATTTTCAAGAAAGTTACCTGAAGTTTGATCAGCATAAAAACAGTTCTATAGCCCCTGTAATGTTACAAAAATGTAGAATATTAGGCTCCTTTATTGGTGAGTTGATATCAAAAAGATAAGCTTTCTAGGTTAAACCAATTTTTTTTACCAGCGATTTTAAAATGAGTATTTTCTGGGTCTATTTCGTATTTCTCGTGTGTGCACTGTGGCGACAGCGAATGTTGCATGGCGTGACCCCCCTACTATTAACAAAAGATCACAGAATAAAGCTCATAATCCCTCCTTGTAATCTATACACCAAATGCTGTTCTCTCTTTCATTAAGGATACCACAATTTTGACACACACAAAAATTATGATTGCAAAGCTGATGTCAGAAATAAAATGATATGATGTATAATCTTACCTAGCTTATGCCTGAGTTCTGAATTTTGTCTCTTTATATCCAGGAGTAATTGATAATTAAGATGTGCTAAGTCTTTGTAGCGATAGGCAATTATGATTAACACTAGGGCTGCAATAAAGCAAAACACTTGACGACAGATCCACATTCTGTAGTATAACAGCTCCTGAAAACAAAAGAGAAAAAATTATTAATACTTTTATGAATTCATTAATACAAATCCTACAACAGCTGCCTATGGGTTTAATCTTACTTTATATCCACACTATATTTTTAGAATATGAAAAATACCAATTTCTATTTCATCCAATTAAATAGCTCCATCCTGATCCAGTTCAGTCCATTTGGTGAGGGGATCCCAAAATCTTTCAGCATGTTTGTATAAATGTGTGATTAATTTAATTCCAACACATGTATGTAGTGTAATTCTGCGAATAGAATTCTGATTATAAATTATCAAATCTATTTCTATGTCTCTTAAACCTTACTCCCTCCAATCCAACAGGAAAGGAAGCCCAAGTATCCCATGTGCTCAGATTGCACAATGATCTGAAATCCCATATACACACAAAATTGTTGGTCAGGCAATTTTCACACTCGTGGCTTACTATCCCTTGTGTTGTCCTTCACACCCTAGGGGATCAGTGGTTCAAAACCAGGGTGCAGAAAACAATTTTTCTCTACATCTTCTTCCTTCCTTCCAATTTTGCTTCCAATTATTTACAAATATTATCTATTCATATTTGTCACTAATTTAACAAAAATGATTTACTTGGTCATTCTTGTCAGAGGCACTGAATATCATCCTCTCCACACAGCAATCCACAGCTAACACACCAAACATAATGAGTCTAGCGCCACTGGTACGAGGAGTAGATGTCACCAAATAGCAGATTAATATAGCTCCAGCAAAGAAGAAAAAGGAGTTAAACCAAGTAAACTCTCCCAAGATAACTCGCTGGATCTGGGTTACACGGTCAAAGGTTGCATCTAATTGTGCTCTCTGGTTCTGCAAGGGAAAGTGTATTGGTAACATGTTGATTAGAATGTTGCATTTCATCAATACAATGCAAGAATTTTGTAAGTGATAATGAATAATCCAAATTATTATGGACATACATGTATTGCAATAGAAGTGAGGGTCGAAAATCTCTATTTAACATTTTGCTTGAGAAAACTGTGATTGCAATGCCATGGAGTGGCCTTCCCATCTAATCGCATGTATTACACCTGTATTTGTTTCTGCACAATGAGAACATGTTGGACAACTGCAAATTTATGAACATCAGACAATTTATTGTCTGGAATGTGTTATCAATCACAGTCATTATTGGTATTACTGCAATGATTACGACTTCTTTATAACATAATTTAAGCACATCTTTCTCCGGACATACCTCTGTATTCTGTTTCACTTCAGCAAACACATCTTTCATATCTTTGGTAGATGATTTCAATGCTTCTTTCAGATAAGCCCCATTCTTTATGATTTCTTCCTGCTGTTCCAAAGAGCTACTCTGCTTCTGTATCATCTCTTCTTGAAGTTTGCTGCTAAAATCAAGCTGCTCTGCAACATCTTCTGAACTCTGGGCTAACCTAGATACAGTATTTTCAGTACGCTCATGCCATACCTGTAAAACATTATAAATACCATATTTGGATTTTTGTTTGACAAAACCAAGTGAATTTTTACTCACTACAATATTTCTTCTTACACATCGGAGGACTTCAACAGGTATGACTGATATGGTCATCTGATCCACTTTCCTGGCAAACAAGTTCACTTGCTTTTTTCAAACAAACAAATGTTTATTTACTGAACAAACCTGATGAATCTATTCAATGAAATTATAAAGCATAATTTCAACATGATCTTACTTTTCAACATGATTGATATTACATTGTACATGTATACCAATGGCATATTGTGACAGAATATCAGTCTTCAGTATATCAAAATATATGGAACACTGATGCATAACATATCGGACTGTTCATAAGACTAGAGTGGGAATGAACACAGCTTTCAACAGTTGTACTCGATCCAATCGCGATCATATATCTCGTATGACAAACTACAACATGAACGCACAACCTTGGATACAATACTAACCAATCACAAGTACGTTGGCATGGTTGGAATCGCTTCCGCATTACTCACGCACAGTCGCACACGCTGGCGTACATCGCACATCGTACGCAAAAAATCACGCTATGTCAGGCTGTGTTCATTCAATTGAAATTTCCACTATAATACTTTTTAGTTTTGACAGATTGCAATAATTAACTAGAATTACGGGGTTCGTAATTAAGGTGGCTCCCACAAAACTATACACCATATGAGGCAACCATATCCTATCACCATACCAAGTTTGAAGTTGATTGGTGATTGCGTTTAAAATAATTAAAAATAACTCATTTATAGAAACTTAATTATTTCATTATAGCTATGCACAGAACTGCTGCCTATCCTCTATGATATGATGATTGATACTACAACAAACAAATCCTATCTTTTATTTCTAAAAACCCAGTCCCAGTTACCACACACATACCTGACTTTGAAGGAAGAAGCAAATATCTTGAGTATGAGTGAAGAACTCTGTGTATGCATTGAAGGCAATAATGTTTCCTTTCATCTGCTGTAAGCATGTTGTCAGATTCTGATCCTCTGTACAGTGATATGTAGTAAAACCTGCTTTCTCCAGATGACAGTTAGCAAATGATAAGGCCATCCTGCCTTGTTCTTCTTCTGTTAACTGTTTGCAACCTGCATAACAAGTACAATAAACCAAATTAGCATTGGAAGTAATGCAATGCATTGTGGGACAGTATTTGCAGTTTTGGGATACTTTGCCCTCGAGCTCTAATCTATGGGAAAATTCAGAAAAATTGGTTTTTGAGCGTACAAAACATAATCTAAAATGTTTTACAATAATGAAAACACACCCAAAAATCATTATTGAATAAATAAAATATTTAAGTATTTCTAATGATATTCATTATGACAATAATAAATAAATTAATAATAATTACTGCAAATTCCCTGATATGTCAGAGGTCAAAGTGTCCCAAAACTGCTCTCAAAAACCGGAAGTTACAATGGTGAATGGGCTTATTATCAGTGCTCTTATCTACCAGATTAATATGTCAAACTTTCAAATCTATTAAAGTGCACATAGCTAATTTCTCTACTACAGTGTAAGTAGAGAAATTACAGATTGGTTAAAATGTCTTCTATTGTCTATAATGGAAAACTCATGTGACTACAACAATCAACAGGTACTGGGATGAGCAGAGTAGAGACGAGGCTGGAACAAAGTGTTCTTTGAAGTATCTCAACACAGCTACTTTCTCCACTGGTGCAGTCCATCCTGTATGGGGAACACTATCTGGGAACTGTCGGAAATTGAAATGGCGGCAGTTAAAGCTAGACTGCTCACTGGATCTTATGTTCTTCAGGCGAATCGTGCTAAGTTCAATCAATTTGAAGTGGACCCAACATGTACTATCTGCAATGATGGACCTGAAGACAGAGGTCACTTCATATTAGGCTGCAGTAGTCTCGAGAATACTCGCCGTTACCACATCGGAAGGGTTTTCCGCCTGCTTCAAAGAATATACTCTTGCAAAACAGCCGAGACTCTCATCAGAAACCAAGAGATCCTTCTACGGATTATACTCGACTGCACACATGGATCGTTGTCCAGCCTGGAGATTCAGCCTCCGCTCTCAACTTTGTATGAGGATATAGAACCGATATCCAGAATTATGTGCTTCAGTCTTCACATGAAGAGAGCATCCTTGCTCAATATTTTTGTGAGATAGATTCTGCATCAGTTAACGCAATCATGTGCCAACTGCTACTGACCTTGTTTCACTACAATTTTTTCAGTATGTGGCATGTGGCATTTTTGTGGCATTTATCGCGAGCTGCTTTATGCATGTATATATTGTGGCATTAGAAACTGTGCTGTATATATTGTGGCATATATACAGTGATTCTTTGCTTGCTGTGGCATGAACCTTTTTGCATGAGCTGCACTGAGAGCTGTATATATTTTTTTTTGCATTGGATACATGTGTGGTGGCGGGAGAGTGCTTCATTGAACTTTATCAATAGAATCATCATTTGTGCTATCAGCTAGTGGTGGTGGGAAACAGATGTTAGATGTACCTTAACTTACGCTTTAATGCGGTGCGCCTGTTTACAGAGGCGGAATTTCCAAACCAACCAACCAACCAACCATGGCTTTCAGCTTAACCACTAGCAGGCTATGTTAGCACATCAATGACAGTAACAAAGGTGCCAAAATCTGAAATTTGATGATATTTACGATCCTCTCGATGAGCAAATCACTGAATGGGCATTCAAATTATCTCTGCAAATGGTAATTTCTTTCACATCATCAATTTCAGCAAATATAAAACAGTTTCAGTTTCACATTAAATGCCAAAATTGTTGAAAGGCCAAAACAATCAATTGTGTGAACATTATAATACTTAGACAGTCTGTTTTAAACAATTGTAAAACAATGATTGAAAAAACATTACCTTCATGCAATCTGGCAAGAGCACTAGTCCAGCATTGTCCATAATGAGGATGACGACTGTAGTCTTGTATTTGATTTAGTTGAGTTCTGCCATTATCAGAGCTGGCAACAGGATGAGAAAATCCTGGATAATCTTCCCCAGCATTTGCCTGGTGCAATAAAAATGTCAATATCAAAACTTATTATAAAATGCCAGTGTTTGAGCTTAACTTTTTTTAACAACTGGCCCACAGTTAAGTCAAATGAGTTAATAAAAGCTCAAAATGATTATGGACATTGGACAACAGAAATATTCAAATTCTTTTTTTTATTACTGGTATAATCATGAATCATACAGCTGTAGCCTGTAAGTTGCATTTCATTGAAAGAAAGATTGCTAAGAATAACAAATGAAAATATGAAAATTGATTTTACTTGACTGATTTGGGTATAACATAATGTATTAACAGGCATGAGAATACACTTTCATGAAAAAGTCTGGAAATTGTTACAAAAAGCTGGAAAAGCTCTAATATTTTACAAAAACACCTAAAAATGGGCTGAAAATAAATAAAATTGTGGGAATTTTGACATCACAAAAGTCTGGTTCCAGTGTTTTGACTGGATATTCTCATGCCTGATTAAACAGGTTTCAAAATAAGACACAATGTTTGTAGGCCAGGTCTTTCTAATGTCATGAAGTTGCATCTGTTGCATACACAATTGGGGGGGGTCCTCTAAGAATAAAGAAATCCAGTTCCCCTTGCATATATTTTAAAGGGCATTTGACCTAAGACCCACCTTATTTTGAGGCCTGTATACTTAAATACAAAAACTACTTACCAAGAACACCGTCAAGCAATACACAAGATTGAGAAAATAGAATCCAATGTCCAGTCTTGATTCCATGATTCATGAGGTTCACTATTAGAATGAAATATATTAAAAATACTTGTTTAAAATTAGATGCCAGTATTTCAGTATGGAACCAAAAATTAAACAAAATTGAATGTTGACAGTCTATCAGTCTATACCCAATCACTTTTGCAAAACATCAAATTGTGTGCATAAAGTCAGTATGCAAATCTGATTTTGTACACTGATCATGTGTACATGTATGAATTGCTTTTCTGCAAAAGCGATCACAATTCTTAGTCACTTTCTAGAAGTTTGTAATTATACATTGTATAAAAAATAGGATAATTGCTAGTGCCATAGAGTTCATAGGTCCGTATTTCTTTTCAAAATATCTCATTACCAAGCAGGCATTTTTAAACTTAAATGGAATCAGTTGATGTTTAAAATGTAGGAAAGGATACATGGGACCTGAAATTTGTAAGTGAATTTGTGCTACAAGATTCATGAGTATTGAATACTTATATTGTCCTTAGAACTTAGTGAAGTTAGTGTTCCATTCCATGCTGACAAAACAAAGTTGGACATTAATGTTGAATATTAATGATAGTGTTGTGATAGGCGAGTGCACACCACCCAGCTATGACTTCTTGAATTTTCCGCGAGGAACAAGTGATCATGGTGGCATTGCCTTTATTCACAAACAGTCAATGAATGTTCAAATTGTAAATCTTGATTATGATTATACTACCTTTGAATATGCCAGTATTGCTGACCCAATAAATGGTGTCCAATACATAGTGATCTATAGACCACCACCCTCAAAAGAGAATGGTTTCCTTCAGTCAACATTTCTCAATGAGTTTGAAAGTTTCATTAGTGAAGTTGCGTTAATGCCCAGAAAGGTGGTTATCATTGGGGACTTTAACATCCATGTTGATATGCCATACAAACCTGAAGTCAAACGCTTTTTATCTAGTCTTGATACTAGTGGTTTCCATCAGCATGTTATTTCCCCTACCCACTCCTATGGTCATATTTTGGATCTAGTAATTTCTAGACTTGATGACAACATTGTCAGATCCTGCTGGGTTCAAGACGATCATTTGTCTAACGCAACTATTTATCATTACACAGTTCATTGTGTCATGAACTGCAAGAAACCAATGTTGACAAAGAAAACTGTTACTGTTCGTAATTTTAAGGCCATTGATCATACTTTGTATAGCAATGATGTTGCTCAAGAACTTGAAAGTATCAATCTTAGTATTTCTCTGGATACGCTCATAGATCAATTCAATAGTAAGATGTTATCTGTTTTAGACAGTCATGCTCCTGAAGAAAGTAAATCTCGCACTATAAGGCCGAGATACCCCTGGTACAATAACTCCATAAATGATCAAAGGCGTTTGCGTAGAAAATATGAAAGAAGGTGGAGAAAGAGTTATTCTCCGGAAGACAAAAAGATGTATGTTAATCAGAAAACCCTTGTAAACCAACTTATTGATATGGCAAAAACAGAGTACTATAAGGTCAAGTTGAATGCTAGTAATATTAAGGGAGTTTTCCAGACTGTAAATACTCTATTGAACAAAAACATCAAACGTTTGCCTACTGGTTTCTCAACAGAAGTGATGTGTGACAAGTTTGTCACCTTTTTCAGGAACAAGGTTCTCAAAATCCGTCAAAGTCTTGATGAGGAAACTCATAGTAGTGATAATAGTGTGAGCAATGATTATGATGATATTAATATGTGTAGGAGTAGATTTGACCAATTCAGTCAAGTTTCTGAACAGGAAGTGTGTAAGTTGATAACTGGTTCACCGTCAAAAACCTGTAAACTCGACTGTGTACCAACTTGGTTAGTGAAAGAGCATTTAAATGTATTCCTTCCGTTTATTACTCATGTCATTAATAGTTCCCTTTCATCCGCTATTTTTCCCAGATCCATGGGTTGTGCTCTTATCACTCCAATACTTAAAAACCATCCCTGGACTCTAATGAATTTTCCAATTATCGGCCTGTGTCTAACATCAGCTTCATGTCCAAAATAATTGAGAAAGTTGCCAGCAATCAGCTCAAGGAATACTTGTGTCAGAACAATCTTATTGAGTTGTATCAATCCGCTTATGTTTCCAATAGGAGCACCGAAACTGCTCTCCTCAAAGTGCAGAGTGATATCTTGAATGCTGTAGACAGGCGAGAAGTTGTTTTTCTTGTGATGCTTGACCTGTCTGCAGCATTCGATACTATTGATCATGTTTTGTTATTGCAACATCTTGAAAGCAATTTTGGGATTTCTGGTAAGGCTCTCCAATGGATGAGATCCTATTTAGAGAGTCGTGTGTACCAAGTTCAGATAGACGGTGTTTACTCTCATATGCATAAACTGGACACTGGGGTCCCCCAAGGCTCTGTACTGGGCCCATTGGGTTTTATTTTATACACATCTCCTGTTGGTAATATCATACGTAAGCATGGACTTAGTTTCCATGTTTATGCTGATGACACTCAATTGTATATTTCGCTTGACCCTAGAATACCAGAAGCATGTCATACTGCTCTATCAAAACTTGAATTGTGTATCACTGAACTCAGCAATTGGATGACTGTGAATAAATTAAGACTCAATCACAGTAAAACTGAATTTTTCATTGCTGGAACCACCCAAGGACTGAACAAACTATCTCCTGTTGAACTCAAAGTTGGTAATGAACGGATTATGCCCAGCACTTCGGTGCGCAATCTGGGGATGATTTTCGACGATCATATGTCCATGACTAAGCACATCAACAGTCTTATTTCTTCTGTCAACTTTCACTTACGGAACATCCGTCGCATCGCTAAATATCTTGATCAGGACACAAAACATCATGTCGTTCGCTGTCTCATTCTCTCACGCCTGGACTATGGCAATGCACTCCTGTATGGAGCCAAATCAAAGGACCTGGACCGTTTACAATCTCTCCTAAACAAAGCCGCTAAACTTATTTTCTGTGCTGACAGACGTGATAGCCCATCACCTCTCCTGGACACACTACACTGGCTGCCCATACGGGAGCGCATCAAATTCAAGATATGCATGTATGTTTTTAAATGTCTTCAGGGTAATGCACCAGTTTATCTCACAAACTTTCTCACTCATAAACTCAAACCTGCTACAGGACCTATGACACGTTCTTCTTCTGATACTACTCTTCTCACCGCTCATGTCGGGAAAAATCGCATTGGAGATAAATCATTTTATGTTTCGCACCCACACTCTGGAACAGCCTCCCAAGAACCATCAGGGAGGCATGCACACTGCCTAGTTTCAAGAAGGTGTTGAAGTCTCATTTTTATCCATCATATTGACTCTGTTTTTGTTATTGCTTTGTGTTTACGGCGCTTTGATCAAGTTGGAAAGGCGCCCTATTAAATGTTGTTTATGTATGTATGGACAACTTGTGCCTCTGGCCTTAATATAGTAAAAGAATAACGGTAACTATGGCCAGAGTTCTAGGTCTGGGAGTTGAAGGGCTAATGCCGATCTTATCCTTTAGACCACCCTCACTATATTTAAAATTATTATTGTATTAAGGTTACGGTAAATTTTACAATACACGAATATCCTGGCAATCAGAAAATTGCACTGCCTGTTGCCAGTGCTGTACGGTGCCAAAACTGATTGAGGAGCCAATGCACATCATCATCATCCCTATATCTTCGTGTCAAAAATTGCCGTGATAGTACAGCGACTCCTCTCGTTTTTCAACAGCTACGCATCGCGATTTTGTTCGAGATAAGCCGAGCGACTCAGGCTAAGCATACCATGACTATCATACATGTATGAGATACACACAGAGTTTCTATATTCTACACATTATTACGATTTGTGCATGCTCTAGTACCCCATATGATGTTTCTATTACAAGAAAATCGATTTGTTTTCAGGTAAAACCAGGGTTTTGTTTCCAGTACACTCACTCGAAAAGCAGTACACTAATTAGCGGGCCTTGCAGCTTGCTGTGGATATCTTTTACTGCATTTTTTATGTAAAGATTTTGAAATCCAATGTAAAAATTGTAATATATTTAATTTTGAGAATTACAATTCTACTTTATAGGTATAAAGGAACAAGTTTAGCCCAGTCAGTTAAATTCCAGGTGCAAGCCCTATAACACAATGCATGTAAACTTTCTTTATCTGTGTAAATAATAGAATATTGATTTCAACGGAGTATTGAGCTGTATGGAAAAAATATTTATAATACAGGGTGTTGACACTGTGCAATGGCTCAGGCCTAACTTTATAAATTTAGGCGCCCAAATTTTGCTCCTAAGTAAGAGGTGCCAACTCGTATCCCACCAGCGTCATGCACGTGACGTGACACAGCTAAAATAATTGACCGGAAATCGGGGATCATTAAAACGTCAACAAATTTCAAAACACGGAAATCAGTAAACTTAATGGCGAGCGGTCCAAATTTTGAGCCATACAAGTTTACGTGGTGAACTAACTTTCAACATGTAGGTACATGTATGCCAGGCAAACCTTAGTTAACACATTTGCTAGTCAGCGAAATTCGCCTAGACCGAGGACCAAACACAACACAATACATATTTACATAGAAATTTCAATTTTTTTCAAGAACAGGTCGGTCAAGGAAACCTACATAAATATGTTTTCTATACTTCACTTGACCCAAATATATGATTTTTTATGGTGATGAGACACTCACACATGGAATTTTAGAGGATTTTGATAGCAGTTCCATTAAAAAAGCTGCTATCATCATGAGACTAAGATCTAGAAACACCCCGTAATGCTGTTTTGGGGAATTTTGCTAGCAGAATCTTTTTGATGAAAGGCGATATTGAAAAGATGTAACTTTGCCACGGAAAGTGCTATGACAAAAGGTTTTCAGTTTTGGCTTTCTTTACTCAAGGGCTTTAATTTGATATATAAAATGACGCGGTTTGATGGCAAATTTAAATTCACCTGGCATACCTAGAACATGGCATGATCATGACATGACGATTTATAGACTGCGGCAATCAGTCTTCCATGATAGTCAATCATTTAGGGATTCAATCATGTTTCACCGTTGTTCATCACCGTTTAACAATGATGCGGCACGTGCGTCTGCGTGGTTTACTTTCGCGAGGGCAGTTTTAGCTGCCCGGCGAAGTAAACTGCGCAGACGCTACCGACGCGAGTTGTTAAACGGTGATGAACAACGGTGAAACATGATTGAATCCCTTTCAACAACGAAAAGAAGCGAAAGATCGTATAATTCACGATTATTTCACGAGGAAATGTCAGTTAATCATTGTCACTAAGCCTTACAAAAACTTCGATGATTTCTCTGTTAATATCATCAATAAAACTACAAAATAAAACGGCAAAATTTAGCCGCTATCTGAAAATACTGAATTCAACTTGTAAGCTTGCATACGCACAAAGGTTCCAGGCATGACAAATTTTACGCTCTCGCGAACGCCAGTAGTCTCGCTGCGTCACAGATACGCTTACAGTTGTTGAATTATATATTGACTATTCGTTATATGACTATCAGTATTACACTGCTCCATAAAATGATGAGCATTATGAGGCTAGCTACTCATTCATGCATTTTGCTGATTTTGATTAAATTTCTAATTCATGCTAATTAAAAAAATAAATTGCTTTTTAAAACAAATTAGATCACTCTTACTTCATGTATTTGCTTCTTAATTTAATATATTCCTGTCTTACCATAAAGATCAGTCCGTGTTACGTCTCCATTCTCTAAACAAAGAGTGAAACTGATATTGAATACCGAGAATTTCACTGTTTACAATTTAATTGTTCAAAATTTTGATTGTATGACAAGCTGTTGCTAACTTGTCAAAGGTCAGGAATATTTGCAGGAAGTTGATAATATTACTGTTTAATCAACTTTTCTCAATATATAACATTTAAATTATTCAAAATATGTATTTAGATTGTATAAAAATAAAACTACATACATATTTATGTACTTTTTGTTGGTAAAACAACATAAATGTAGGACCGAGAAAGTGAGATTGATATAGAAACGCTTACAAACAGCGTGTCACCGTCAAAACTTTGCCGAACTGTCAGAGACTTTGATCAAATTCTGTCGTAATTTGTGAAAGATCTGGTACGTATTATTATTAGATTATGGATTAATATATAACAATAATATGTTAGTATTATGTAATGATTAATATAATTCTACTTATGATATACGGAGACTCAGGAAAGACCACTTAAATTTTCTCATGTTCACTAGAATAGATATAGTCTATTTGTATAAGTATAATATACCCTGTGCAAGTCATACTTCAGTATGACTTGCCCTGAACGCCCATATATGTTCGGAAGAGACGGATACATTGCATGAGAGCCTGCCAATTTAAGCTTCCTATAATATCAATTACACATAACATACGAAGTCACAAACTTACAAACTTCAATATGCACTTCAAATACAGCAGACCAGCTGTATAATTATTACCGATCCTGTAGAATAACTTACATAATCGTCCATTTCATGGAATCCCGTTGCTCAGAATTGCCCATTTCATTTTTATCTGTCAAATGCGCTGTGGATGTGCTCCATAAATCACAGGTGTGAAACTGACTTTATACCACTCGCTCGCTTTAGCAGAAAAGCAAGCCTCGTGGCGCTGGGGCATGACGTCATCGTGGACGTATGCAAAATTTCCGACGGGCGTCATATAACCCGTATAAGCCCATTCGCAATTTCAGATCATGGTGCATCATGGGTAATATTTGCAGATAAAATTGGAGATAAACACGATGAGGCTACTGTACATTTCCAATACGGTGAACTGTGCCGTTTGCATAAAAACATCTTGTACTGGGATTTTGCCAATTATTTTGTCTTTATTTCTTCATGATATCAATATATTTAATCAAATACAATGTATCATGAAGAAATAAAGACAAAATAATCGGCATAATTCCAGTACAAGATGTTTTTATGCAAACGGCACAGTTCACCGCATTGGAAACGCACTGCAGCCTCCTCGTGTTTATCTCTCGTTGAAAAACTGTGTGACGATGTCTGAGCATGCGCAGTTGCAATTTTCCGAAATTGCGAAAGGGCTTATTGTGATTGGTTGCAAAAGCGATTCTTTGAAATCGTAAGCCAATCAATGAACGCGACGGCCTTTTACGGTATTAATTAATGTGACTCACCAGTAAAGTACGTCTAACCTGATTGGTTACAAAACTACTTTGATAATTGCTAAGCCAGTCAGCGTGCTCGATGCAACAACCTCATAGAGGTTTTCGAGAGGCGAATTCACGTAGTGATCCAGCGATCGAGTATAAATTCAGCTTGACAACTGCTCTCGCGCGAGATCGCAGGTGCAATAACAATACATGGACACAATCACTGTCATTTACACAATGGAATAATGAATTATTTATGACATGCATCGGCTGGATTTTACGATCGAGGTAAGGTTTTGGCCTGTCCCTCGTGAATATCCTTAGTTTTCAGCATCAAAGATACTTGTGATGACCAGTTTTTTGCGGACACTTTGATAACAGGTAACTTTTATAGGTCATAGGGTAGAAACTATAGTTGGTCGCATGTCATGAGTTGGGTACCGGTATGCTAAAAGGTGGAGGGATTACACTTTTCTGAAAATTGCGATACAAATTTGATTGGCTTTCCGTAACCCCATATCCTACAGCAGTGGTTGATACCTCATTTTAAGCCTAATATTATACTCTTTCAGTCTACTGAAGCATATAATTATAAATTATTCAGTAAAAAAATCACATCAGTTGAAATAAAAAATGCCAGGGGTGGAGGAGCAGGCGGATGTGGAGCAGGCGGATGTGGGAGTGTGCAATAGGGCATATGTGAAAATTCACATGTCAGCATGTTAAAACTACTGGTTACTTTTTTCAAATCTAGGAGGGTATGATGTATTGACAGCTTTGAATGTTGAATTTGTACAACTAAAATAATTACTGACTACTTAAGGTGGCACTACACCCTCTGATAAATTTTGTGACTAATTTTGCATTTTTCTCAAAAAGTAACTACACACTGGTAACAAAAGTTATATGTATATTATAGGGGCAAGGAATCCAATTACTTCACTAAAATTTCAGTGATTCAAGACAAGGGATTCATTATATATGTTAAGAAGTGAGGTACATTCTAGCGGTACCTCTTTTCTTATCGTAAATAACGTACTGCTTAGATTGAGTCACTGAAATTCCAGTGTAGTAACTGGATTCCTTACCCCTATAATATACATGACTTTTGTTACCAGTGTGATATTATTTTTTGAGAAAAATGCAAAAATAGTCACAAATTTATCAAGGTGTGTAGTACCACCTTAAAGGGTTATATGTTCCATTTCTTCATTTTTAATGAAATCCTAGTTGAATTTCAGTATTTTTAGCAATATGCTAATGTACAATTCTCTTCTTGATATTCATTTCCTCAATAATAGAATAACCATCTTGCTAATTACTCATAAAAGGTCATTGACCTTTACAATGTAATTAACATACATACAATTATTTTAAATAGTTCATTTGAAGCATTAATGTTTTGAGAACATATCCTCCAGATCTGATGACATTCTTGCATAAAATAAAAATTTTACAGTCATTTTTGTAATTGAGGTCCGATTTGAGAAAAACGCATTTGAAAATTGAGATTTACATAGACGCCTGTGTATTAATTAATTAGTAATTAAGCATTATCTCAAAAATCAAGCAGGTGTTAAGGTTAAAATTGTGTTAATTATTAGAGATTGTCAATACATACAACATATCAAAGAATACATTTTTTGTCATTTTTTACCATGTAATGGAAATTGTACCCAACTTATGACATGCGACCAGTTGTACAATTTGTACGAAATATACATTTTGTTATAGGCCTAAAATGTTTACAAAAATATATTGGTCCATACGTTGTGCTTGTATTCAGTTGTTCGGCGTATAAGTCTATAATATCACTCATCACTCAGTCCATGCAGTCAATCAGATTGAAATTCAACATCATGTCATCATGATGTGCACTGGCAAATAACGACTGGTCTGTTATGACTGTAATACTACTAGGTCGGGTGTCGTGTAGTGTAAATGTGAATAAATAGCCAAATTTGCAATCCAATACCTTGGTATACGTGAATTGCATTCTGGGCAGGCAAGCAACAACAATTCCCGTTCGTATGACAAATGCTGACATGCTGTACAATGCCCGGCCCGTATTGAACGGAAAATATTTGGTTTTTTTCGTACCGTTTCAGAAAAAAATGAAACAAAATTATTTCCCCTTGCAATATGTACATTTCAAATGAATATAAAAAAGTTTGGGTTAAAAATGGAGAAGGAAAAAAACCTTCCGATACCGGGTTTTGAACCGGGTACCTCTTGGTTAAAACATAATGCGCTAACCAATTGAGCCTTTTAACCCACTACGTCCATCGTGGAATTTTTATAACTAAATGCGGCGCACCGTCTCCTCAGCAGTTAGTGTGGTTCGCTTTTTTCACAGAATGTGTATGACGCGAAACCAAAGTAGCTGTTGAGGAGACTGTTGATTCGCAATTAACTGCCCAGAAATCAGAAGTAATATTTAGTATTTACAAAATGGTAGCCTGTAAAAACCGCTGTGTTTCATGATTTCTCTGGAAATACATCGACTTGGAGCGTCAAATTTCAGGATAGTAATGAGAAAATCTATTATGTGATACCAAAACCTCATCAACAATGAAAAACATTGGGGGGATGATGCTGTCGATCGGGTTACGGACCTTTAATTGACTTGAAGATGAAGATCCGGAAAGTGCCGATCAAGTGATGATTTTCAGAATGGGAATCCATGCTTCTGAATGCAAATTGTAGCTGTTTGAAAAATGACTTTTATATGGTATGAAAACACACAAAATTTGTGAGTGTCATACATGTAGAAGCTTAAATTTCATCCTTTCATAACTTAATTTAAAAATGTGTTATGGTAATAGTTTTAGCATAAATGGAAGTTTGTTTTCAATCATGTAGTCATGCTCTTCTTGTTTACATTTTTGGGGCGTTCATTTCAATGTTCGCAAGCAATATTCATGATGGTTTTTCTCATGAAATTCTACCAAAAAGTGACCAATCCCATGCATGTACATGATTGGCTGGTTTTGGGCATGTGATAGTCATTTAATACGGTACGGTAGTTATTTAGTAGTTAGTGCTTTTGCACCCCCGCTACCATGGCTACGCATACAGTTACGCGTTCCCAACTGTCAATCATCTGGGATCAATCACCTCGAGCTTGACAACAATGATCTAAATAGACTATTGTCAAATCTGATGTGTTTGAAACAGGATTTTCTTGCATATCTTGGCCTAGATAGTGGGATTGTTGGTCGATTGGATGTAATCAATAAAAATTTGTTCATGGATGTGCTAAAAATGTCATTGAAATATTATAAGTAGCTGTTCAACATTTGAAAAAAATGCACTGTAGCAGGCTTGAAAAAGTCTAACCGTGGATGCAGCAAGCCGCGATTTTACAGGTAATTTTCATTACTTCAACACGGAGCACGGGAGCAACGCAGCTGGTAGAAAGCACAGTAGTGTTCCAAGCCTATGCGATGGCAAGGTAATGGCGGATTACTTTTTATATAGAGTGACACTTCACAATCTATATTTATTCCCTGCTTTTATGGTACCATACCATTGACTATTTAGTCAATTTTTAATTACCATATTTATATATTATGCCTATCCTTGTTTTATGCAGATGACCTTTGATTTATTTGACAGATAAACATCAAGTATGAGTGAGCCAGTGAAGCCAGTGCAGTTTGCACCCTTAACAAGTGCTCTTGATGTAGGATTCTGGCATGCTCTGAGTCAAAAGAAACTAGATGATTATAAATTGGATGATCAGCCTAAACCATTACAAGGATACTACTATAATGGTAAGAAATCTTTTATGTGAACATTGTTTTTTGTTGTTGTGAGATTTATGGAAAATAGATAAGTGCATGAATGAAAATATTTTCAGCCACCATGCAAAAGATAAATTGCATTTGTAATGTATCCACACCAAGGGTCCATCCACATCAATACCTACATGTAAACAACACTACCGTGCATTACCTTGATGTATTTGTAAAGTAGTTGGGCTTAGATGGTGCTTTTTCTTCTTGTGAGATGTATTCTCCAGTAGATGAGTATTTTCTCATCCAGATGTTCTAAACATCTGCACAGACAGTAGTCAATGTGTGTGGCAAAACCTGGGACTGGGACAATACCAAGATTTGGACATTAAAACCCAGTGGTCTGAAAGGATGTTCATGGTATCAGGACCACTCCAGACAACTTCAAGAGGGACAAAGGAGTAGTAGACATTCCTCCTGAATGAAATGGGTTATTCAAAAGGACTCTTGGCCAAGTTAATTAACTTCTGTTCTGCATACAGGATGTTCCCTAAATGACTCATTGACATTTCCTGTCAATCATATTGACACCTCCTCTTGACACTTCCTGTCCACAGTGATGCTAACGCTGCGCCTTAAGCGCTGAATTGGGCTACTTGGCGATCACTTGCCGCTACTCAAAAAAGCATGCCGCTACTTGGCTAAAATTGGGCTACTTTTGCCAGTCTTAGGCCGCGGCAGTAATTTGATGTATTTTCCTTTCAATTTAGCCGATTTATAAAGGTTTTGAGTCTCTGAAGCTCCAAATTGCAATTACAATGGGTTTTGTGACCATTTATTGATCGGTCAGTAACTTCCCAGTAAGTACCGGAAGTTTTAAAGTCAAGTGCTTTTCCGCCCAATTGGGTGTTTTGCGTTCTAAATTTGGGTAAATCCGCCCAAATATCGTGTATTGGGCGCTTTTTTGGGCTACTTGAGAATCCTTTACCGCGGCCTGGCGAGTCAATGTGCCGCGCTTTGACACTGAAAAGTTTTGGCAACACTGCCTGTCCACTACTTTGACATGTCCTCTTGACAGTTCACTAGTGTATAGAAAGCCCAAAATATTGTTTTTACTAATAATATATTGTATTTCTATTGACATAAATGTTTAAATAAAACTTTCTTTTTTCCTTTGTCTTTAAGGTGACCAAGATGGTCTTTCTGGTAGACTTTGTCTTGACTTCAATGCGTTGGACATGTGAGTCAATTTAATAAATAGGCATGATTCCATGAAACCTAAAAAACTTGCTCTGACTTTGTTTTGTTAAGATTAAGTTCTTTTGAGAGTTACTTTTCACAGGTCAAGAATATAGTTAGTATATAGGGTAAAAATCAAAAGGTGCAGGGATGAGAATATTTGCCTGAATTTAGACAGTTTTGTTGCCAAAATTTGCACTTTTTTATTTTTTCAGCATGTTTTGGGCCTTTTTAAGGCCAAATTCACTCCCCTTTTCAGGCAGGTTTCAAAAAAGACATTCTCATGCCTGGATGTAAGAAATGTGCTTAAGGGGGTACTACACCCCTGTGGTAAATTTGTGACTATTTTTGCATTTTTCTCAAAAAATAATAACACACTGGTAACAAAAGTTATGTATATTATTGGGGCAAGGGATCCAATTACTACACTGAAATTTCAGTAACTCAAGACAAGCGGTTCAGCATATAAGATCTGAAATGAGGTACATCCTAGCGGTACCTTATTTCTTATCATAAATAATCTAACCGCTTGTCTTGGGTCACTGAAATTCCAGTGTAGTAATTGATTCCTTGCCCTATAATACACATAACTTTTGTTACCAGTGTGTTATTAGTTTTGAGAAAAATGCAAAAATAGACACAAATTTATCGAGGGGTGTAGTACCCCTTAAAGAAGTATTATATATTATTTATTCTCTAGAATTTATTTCATGATAAATGTTAAATGAAATGAACTTATTGTTTTCTGTAGATCCAAGGACTGTCCTCCTCATTGCTTCCATTCCCATGGTACTCTGGTCAACTTCAATATATTAGATGCTTTCAAGACAAGTGACAAGATCAATATACTACAACTTGCAGCTATACAGGTAAATATTATGATCTTATTGGATCCTTTGAGTCTATATAGATCTACCAGCATACTCGGTAATATTTGACTGAGAATACTAATGCCAGTCATCAGACATTGGATCAAAAAAAGCAAGAAAAAAAAGACAAATAAATAATGTATGCTTTTAACACTTCTTAAACTAACAAGACAATCATGTTGATAGCCGAAGCCAATTAATGGTATATGTATTTGATTAAAATATGCTTTTTTTTGCAGTATTGCCAAGTTTGAATGAGTGATTTGTGTCAGTTTTCAATTAAAATAATATTTATGTGACACAATCTGGTCCATGGGGGCCAAAGGCTGCAAATTTGAAACTGAGATAAAGGTAAAAATATGGAGTAAAAAACAATAAAATACTTAATAGACATCAAAAAACTTCATAACTTTTGAACCAAGTATGCTAGACCTTTGTGTTTTCAGTAAATGATAGCCTATTGTATACATAATGTAATAATTACAGTAACTCAATTTTCACAAATGCCTCCTTTGGCCCCCATGGACCAGATCGTGTCACATATTTGTTTTTCTTTCCCTTAGACTAATATCTTATTAAAAGACTCACATTTCATTTTCAACAACTCTTCCTATACCTTTGTACAGGAGCCAGCCGTTGTTAATCTGTGATGAATCCACAGTTCAGTAGCGTATACGCGAACGCAAGGTTACGCGTACGCATTTCGCATGAGCACGTAAAATTTGTCATGCCTGGAACATAATTATGCATAGTTAGCGTAGATATGAACTCTCTTATGTTCAGTGATGTTGACGGTAGCAGCTAAATATTACCGCTTTGTTCTTTAGATTTATTGCTGATATCTTTAGAGAAATACTGTGATCTTTTTGTAAGGTTGAGTGGCAATGACAAACAGACATTCCGAATGATTGAATCATGTGAATTAGACATCTTTAGCTTGTTCGTTGTTGAAAGGGATTCAATCATGTTTCACGTTTCACAATGATGCATCTACGTCGTCTGTGTGGCTTACTTCGCTCAGGCAGCTAAAGCTAAAGCTGCCCGAGTGAAGTAAACCACTCAGACGACGCGGACACATTGTTGTTAATTGGTGATGAACAACGGTGAAACATGATTGAATCCCTAAGTGAATGCCTAAATTAGATGTGAAATTCTGCTTTTAACTTTGGTGACTTATGATAGATTTAGACACTCGATATTCATATCAAGGCTAGAACAAAAACCTGATACTTAGATGTTATCACTTGCAATTTTCAGTTTCATACTCAAGTCACCATGTATTTTTTTACTGTAGATTTGGAAAGACATCACATCCAAAGAAGCCATCAGGGATCCATCATTGCTGTCTAGATTTGTATTGCTCACTTTTGCTGTAAGTGGAGTTCATTTTTGACTAAAGGAAATTGATAAATATTTAAAACTCAATCAGTTTAGTTGAAATCAGCTAGTGTGTAATGTGTATTCATTTGAAGTAATAAATGTTATGCTTTAATATGTTATAACCAATTGAGTATTAACCCTAACTTCGCCGCATACCCACAAAATACTTAAAGCCATGCATGCATTCGACGTGATGTGATTACGCAATCACCCCAAGTCATATATGCGACGGATTCACTGGACAGGCCAGCGACACATCAATAGCTACTGTTAGGCGAGCTAGTGATTGGGTTCGAATCCCTCCCCAAACAAACAACTTCTTTGTTCATCTTCTTTCTTTATTAATTCCTACTTTCCCTTCCATTCAACAAAGAGCACATAGAGAGTTAGTCATAATAATTTTATGCAAATTATTTAAACTGTGTTGAGGCCTTGTGAACAGGGGTAGCTGGGGTCTGCAGGAACCCCTGAACTCACAGAAAATTTAAAATTAGGGGGTCCGAACTGTATTTTGGTGAGTCCGGGACCCCAAAATGCAGCCTAGCGCTACCCCTGCTTGTGTGTTTAGCTTTGTACTAACTTGCTGTTCTGACTATTATGTTTTAATAATTATTCAGGATTTGAAGAAGTACCACTACTACTACTGGTTTGCATTTCCTGCTTTATGTGCACCTGATGGTATTACATCATCCAAGCCTGCTGAGACAATCAATAATATCTACACAGAGGAACAGGTGAGAGTGTATTTTTATATCTTGTGTCTTGTGATATTCTGACCTTACATATACTTGGTTGTAAGACTTCTCAGTAATCTAGCTGTTGTTATTGTAACACTCTGTTGTTTCATCTGTCCTGCTGCATAAACTGTTGGAATGTCCACCCGAGTGTGTGCTCCTTTGATATACTTTATAAACCACTATATTGCCTTTACCTGGAGTATAAACTTTGACCTGAGAATTCTTGAATTGCCCAAGAGTGACATTTCCACACCCATCTGAATCTTATTTTATACCACCCGAGGAGCAATAATTAGCAAATGAACTTTAACTGGTAAGACCGTCTGCATGTGTAAACTGGTTCTATCTGCTGCCAGACTATAACTCTATAACTATAACAAATTAATTATTGTCTCTTTCAATATTAAATTTGAAATCATGTGCAGTATGTATGTTATCATTATGATAAACTTCCAGTTAAGATTAGTGTTAGGTATGGCCCAATATGATCTCTACTAATCCACATCCCACCTGATTATTTACCTACAGCTCCAACAGCTGCAGACTTCCTATGATACCTTAGTGACGGCACATGAGGGTAAACCAGTGGCATTCTTCCTTGTTTATCAAGATGGTGACAACATATGTACAGCTCCACTTACAGAATATGACAACATCAGAGGGTCACATAAGGCAAGTAACAAAATGGAAACCGGCTTTGATAGTCTGCGTTTACTTAGTTTAGTGTCGTTCGATTTCTTCGTTGTGGTAATTTGGTGGAAGCATTTCAATATACACTAAGCCAAAAAAGAAACTTCTAATTTTTCACAAGGTCATATCGTAAAATCCTATGCAGCAAAATGAACCAAAATTGCACACAGGATTACTTCAATATTCTACCCTAAACATATGTCAGTAACCAAGCAGTTGTCCAACTGACACAACAACAAAATGCACTGACATTGAACTGCTTCCTGGACAACATTCACAGCCCAATAATCGGCACCCAGCACATGAAATCTGTGAGAATGTGTCTAAGCTCCTTACCAGGGGTGTGATTTATCAGGATTTTTTGTGACCAAAATTTCCGCAATTTTATCGATTTTCATCCCGATTTTGTGTGTTTTAGCCCAATTCTACGCTATTTTTCAGGATTTTTTATTACTTTCAGGATTTTCGTGAAAAGCTAATCACACCCCTGTCCTTACACAGATGGCAATTTCCAAAGAGTAAGTGGAATAGTGTCGTATGGGGCTCATTTCTGCTTTTAACACATTTTCTTCAAAAAAACAGGCCTTGTTCTACACTATTCCACTTACTCACAGATTTCTTGTACTGGGTTCCATTTATTGGGCTGTGAATGTGGTCCAGGAAGCTGTTCCATGTCAGTGCATTTTGCTGTTGGACAACTGCTTGGTTACTGATGTGTGTTTAGAGTAGAGTATTGAAATAATCCTGTGTGTAATTTTGGTTCATTTTGATGCACAGGATTTTAAGATATGACCTTGTGAAAATTTATAAGTTTCTTTTTTGGCTTAGTGTATAATATTTTAACAATTACCTGTATTGGTTATGTAAATAAATAAGAACATGATGATTTTGTTTGTAATAGGTAACATTTGCATTCTGTGATCCGTGTACATTGGAACATTATCCTGGTTGGCCACTTAGGAACTACTTGGCTCTTATTGCATATCACTGGTAAGCTAATATAAAGAGCTAAGTTATATCATAGTATTGATAGCAAAGCTATAGCCGGGGTGCAGGGGTACAACTCGCCACCCCAAAATGCCAATGAGAATAAAAAATCTACTTTGTGTAACAACATGGATCATCACCCTTTTTAGAAGGAAAAATTCACAAAAGGTCCATTTATTTTGTTAAAAACATTGAAGTCAGCCCTTTTAGGAAGGAAAACTTCCAAAAATATTCTGGGTTGTCCGAAATTTTAATGAACTTTGGAGCTTAAGTTGTTTAAGTGAATGTTAACAATTAAAAAAATAAATACACAGGTATAATGTAACATATTTACAGACTTTATATGAACTTTCTTTATTATTCTCCACTCCTGTAAGTTCCTGTAACTATTAACTAATCACTTCGCTTAGTCTGTCTGAGTGTCTCTCTCTGTCATTAGCTTTTCTTTAACAAACTTTCAATCTTTTGATTCAAACATCTACTTTATAAATCTGTCATTATTATAATTGTTTGTTGCTGATTCAGGGGAGACCATTTTTCAGGGCAAGATGTACCAGTGTTATGTTTTCGTGATCGGACAAGGGAAGGTATTCGTTCCTCTTCACACAGTGTGATGCTTAGTCTGAAATTACCTAGTCTATCTCAAACATCTGGTAAGCTTATCTCTCATAAAAATATTACCATATTCTCTGAAATTAACCTGAAAGGGTGCTATTCTGCTTGCAACTCAGTATTAGAATAAAAGATAATCCATAGCAGCATTTTCATGATTTATTTATATCTACGAATAATATTAGCTGATGCAAAAAGTGGTTATGAATTTTAATTAAAAGTCTAGAGATAAATTAACCATATCAAAATATTTTTCTTACTGTATCAGATGATCTGTTTCTCATTTTATTGAATCATGCAGATTGTCCTAAATGTGTAGGATGGGAGAAGAATCAGAAGCAGAAACTAGCTCCAAGAAAAGTGGATCTTAGTTCCAGTATGGATCCTACTAGGTATGTATCTCTTGTTCTATAGTTTCCAGCAAGGTTCTTCAACGGTCTCAGATTTGGCGCTGTTTATAACTTAAACATGGAAGTGAGGTTCTGATTGGCTAATTGAATCATGGCATCATCTCATCTGCACCTCATTCGCCCATCAAGCTGCATAGCACATGTGATCTAATCCTTTTTACGCGATAATCAGGAAGAGTAGTTGCTACTAGTCGGACACCTCTGATAGACCTTGTCAAATAGTATAATACTGCATATTATGTGTGCCCCTTCAGCATGATACTCTAGTGATATCAAACAAGTCAAGCTAAAACTATAAAAATTCAAGTTGGAATGTAGCAAACAAGAATTTGAATACCTTGTGTGATCCACTCAGGCCAAAGTCGGAAAAGTTGAAAATTTAGTTACTACCATTACTAACTTGCTCAACACCTTACCGATGTTGTATCCCCAAGTGTCGTGAATACTTGGTTGCAAAGTTATGAACCATTTATATGTCAATTTTCTTGTGTTTTTTCTTGTTTTTTCTTCTCTCTTTTTGCTTATATCTCAGTTTCATTATTGTTGACTTAAGCATGATTGGTTCAGATCTGGTCACATCTATACATATTTCTGCTTGACATATCTGTTGTATTTATGTTAACTTTTGTTTATGTGTCCCAGTGGATTGTTGTTTTTACTATGTCAGTTTTAGTACTCTTCTATGATTTGCATACTGCTTCAGTTTATACGCTGTTTTTGTCCCTGTCGGTTTTATTCCCCAAATCAAGTTGGTATACTGGTTCAGATCTTCCTACAATATTTATCATTCAACAACTCTTCCTATACTTTTGTACAGGAGACAACCGTTGTTAATCCGTGATGAATCCACACTTTTGCAGTAAGCACATACGCGAACGCCAGCGCACATCCGCGTTACTCGTGAGCGCGTAAAATTCGTCATGTCTAGAATCTGTGTGCGTATTACGCTTACAAGTTGAATTCAGTATTTTGGAAGTATCGGATAAAGATTGCCGTTTTATTCAGTTTTATTGCTGATATCAACAGAAATCACCAATCTTTTTGTAAGGCTGACTGTCAATGATTAACTGACATTCCTCATGAAATAATCGGGGAAATAATCATGTGAATTATACGATCTTTAGCTTGTTTTCGTTGTTGAAAGGATTCAATCATGTTTCACCGTTGTTCATCACCGATTAACAACTCAACGTCAGTCGGGCGTCTGCGTGGTTTACTTAAGCTCGGGCAGCTAAAGCTGCCCTCGCTGAAATAAACCACTCAGACGACGCGACGCATCGTTGTTAATCGGTGATGAACAACGGTGAAACATGATTGAATCCCTAATAATACTGTTTCACTAAAAGAGTCCCAAGTGGAAAATAGTGTGCCAGCTAAATTCATTCCTTTGATTAGTTTGCTTCATTTCAATTCATTGACTATATAAAGTGTGTATTTATTTCTTAACCCTGCACTGCTAACATACGTGTTGTTTTTGAATGGCATAGTAACAATCTGTCGCCTCTCTAACCTTCATCACTGTGCCATGTGTCCCGCTTAAGCAATTGTTGGAATGCCAGCTCCTGTGTAACATGCCTTCATACACCTACATGGACAATCCCGAGAAAACTTGTTGTGACACTTATGTTTCATAGATCAGAAGTTAGCTATGTAATTCAGCCTCAGGGCTGCAATGTGATGAAATGACTAACAATACAGTACGTTGAGTAAAATATAGTTTTACATTTTTTTGAAGTGCCTTGGCATGTAAGTAAGTAGTTTGAAAGAGGTGCTTATTTCATATATTTTAATGTGTAATGAAGTTTTACTGGACATTTTTAAACAAAACAATGTTGTAATTTAGAAAATAGCAAAGGCAACTCAACACTTACTGAGTTTATGATTTCCCTGTGGTTGAAGCCAAATCTATTTAATGTTCATGTGTACCCAATTTCATGCATGCAGTGTATTGAAGGGGGTGCTTAAATAGGTGTTATATAGAAAAAAACAACTGGGATGCCAATTTAAGGAAAGGACACTAAATATGGTACTTAGTCTTCACCATCACACCACCAGGTGAACATACAGCACACTTTCCCTCCACTCTGAGTAAGGTACTCAACATTTATGAAGGGGAGCGGGATGTTTTAAAAGTATCTGGGCATTCAATGAATGTTTGTAGAAATTGTAGGGTGTGTAAAGTGCCATGAGTTAATTTAAAAAAAATTATATTAAATAAATATTGTCATTTATTATCATTATCATTACAGTGTATTATAATTTGTGATTATGTTTCAAATACTTGCCATATAGGTTAGCTGGATCAGCCGTAGACTTGAATTTGAAGCTGATGCGTTGGCGCCTACTGCCATCACTAGATTTAGACTGTGTATCACAGGCTAAATGTTTGCTACTTGGATCAGGGACACTAGGATGTAATGTAGCAAGATGTTTATTGGTAAGTTTATATTGAGACTGTCACATGTTTGCTACTTGGATCAGGAGTCACAAGATACAATGTAGAAAGCAAGTTATTACTTTCAAAATGTGTGATTTAACTGATCTTCACACCTACGTAAAGAACGGAACCCGCCTTGGACTTCTGAAAGTGTGTTTGAATGAAAAGTGGTAAAAACCCCACACCGAAAATCAGCAATGACAAAAACCAATTGTTATTTGATTGCTAGTGTGTAAGTTCAGCATGGCAGCGAGACAGGACAGTATCTGTATATAGGATCTGTATGTGGATATCCAGGGGTTAGTTGGTTTCTATTATTTACAAAGTTGCTCTATGCTTATGAATTTAGAAATGAGAGACAAATAAAATGGTCTTGATTAAACCAATATCAAAAGCTATGAAATAAGTATGTGTCACATAAAACTTCATTACAGAAACAAACAAGACTTACTTGGAAGTCAGTCGGGTTAAGTCTTGTAAATTTAGAACTTTGAATGAGTTTAAACTTTACCTGAGGGTAAAATAGATTGATCTTAGATCTTAGATATGATGTTGATTTGAAGTTTGAATAAAGTACAGTACTATTGACAGAATATTAAAGATGCAAGTATTCTCTGTTTATTTGTAGGGCTGGGGTGTAAGAACCATCACATTAGCTGATAATGCCAGAGTGTCGTATTCCAATCCTGTAAGACAGAGTCTCTTTGAGTTTGAAGATTCTCTGAATGGTGGTAAACCTAAAGCACAAACTGCTGCAGAGAAACTAAAGAAGATATTTCCTGGTGTGGTAAGCACTCAAAGATTTCTTGTTCAAATCTAGTGAGATATAGTGTAATACCCATATCATACTGGTAGGTGCAGTGAGTGACAGAAAAATTGTTGTAGTGTGTCTCGTCTCAAGTTGAGAGTGTGACGTCATGTTGGGTTTTGCAGTTGCAAATTTGAATAAGTGTGTTTACACGGTTGCATCTCCAGCGCATGGAAAATTGCCCATCTACCCCCCATGGGATTGGGTTAGCATGTGCCAACGTCTTAGGTCAAGGTGCGATTCGAATCTGTCACTCTGAAATCCAAGATGGCGTTATTTCTCAACTTCAGATGAGACAAGACTATAGTTATTAACGTCAGTAGCAATTGTACAATTTAATTTAATTTGGTGTATCACTCTTATAAAAACACATTTCATGTTGGTATTGAAAATCAAAATGCAATTACCTACCTAATTGTTTGGCTTTACTTTTAGAATGCTACAGGACACACACTATCCATTCCAATGCCTGGCCATGCAGTTGGGACATCAGGTAAGTAACCACACCCACTCATTTATATCTCTATCAACCTTTTATTTAGTGTAGGTTATCATTTATCATGTTACATATCTGGATTTCTACTCACTGGTGCTAATTGTGGGAGGGAAGTGGGTACATCAATTTTTTGATGTGTATGCTCCCCCAAAATTCGGAGATGGTGGTTCTTTGTGAGTTGACAGCATACTGGAAAAAAGAGTGTCTTTCGGTGTTGCGAATGTTCAAAATCAAGGTTCTTTCTTGGCTTTCTGGTTGAAAATGACCTGGAAAACCCAGAAATGTTAGGAATGGAATGAGCAATTTTGGGTCTTTCAGAATTGAAATGAATAAAATTAGGGGTCTTTCAGGACTCTGCTTTGGTCAAATTCAGGTTTTTTTTGGAGCTGTGCAGTCCAAAAATGGGTATTTTCCATACCCATAAATTTATCATTTGTGTGAAGTGCCCATACACTGCAAGTGTTTCACAGAAAGACAATGTTGATAACTTTTTTTAAAACAATTTTTCTTCTGTTTTCAGATGAGGCTGTTGCACAAATGAAAGAGTCAGTTGAACAATTGGAAGAGCTGATTGCTGACCATGATATTGTGTTCTTGTTGATGGATACAAGGGAGAGCCGATGGCTACCATCTGTTATCGCAGCAAGTAAAAGAAAGGTACATATTGTGTGTGAATACCTTGCTATTTTATTTTGAATTCAAGCCAGCATTGAACTTAACCATAAACCTCACATTAACCTAACCCTTACGCCAAACCCATAAGGATAACCATAACCCTAATTCCACTGGTATCTACACAGCATCTTGAAGGAATTCAGTGCTTTAGTTGTGGCTAATCAGATTAGTTTTGTGTGGAGCTTAATGTTGAATTTTTTTTGTCATACAACACTGTTCACAAACCACATCAGAATGAAAAGAAACAAATGAAAATATGATTTCCATGTGAAAAAAATCCACTGATAATTTTGTTGATCTAATTATTTGATGTGATCTGTTCCAAACATTAGGCTATCATATACTGAAAATACCAATGGTATAACATACTTGGTTCTAAAGTGATGAAGTTTCATAATGTCTATTTTCTTCTGTATTTTATTGTTTTTTACTCCATATATTTGCCTTTATCTGAATTTCAAATGTGTCGCCTTGATGGACCAGATTGTGTCACATGTCTGGTTCAATCTTTGATTTCAAGATGATTCCTTATTGCTTCAAATTTCTTGATATGATATAAGCAAATAGAATTGTTTGTTACTAACATTTATTTGATTCAAATATGTAACTAGATGGAGCAATATGAGACATTGACAATTTGCAATATTGGTTTTTGCTACATAATTGTTACCATTATAGTTTGCTGAAAACTTGACCAACATTCAATCAGTAGTTTCTGAAATATGAACAATTCTAATGTCTCTTAAGAAAAGAATACAAAAAATCTCCAAGCATGTTTTGACTTTCTTAGTTTTTGTAACTTCTTACTCATTTTGCTGGACACACAGTCTGTAACAAATTAAAACCAGTTTGATGAGAGTTACTATATGCTATCTTACCCTACCCTTACAGCTTGTAATCAATGCTGCTCTAGGATTTGATACATATATGGTTGTACGTCATGGCCTAAAGCTTCCCAAGGAAACTGACGCATCTAGTGATTCATGTGAGAAAACTGAGAAAGGTATAGAAGCAGCAGCAGCAGCTTCATCATCATCATCATCATCAACAGCAGCAGCAGCAGCTAGTGGTTCAGCTGAGAGAGGTTCAATGGGAATATCACTATCTGCTGTACCAGGACATCAACTAGGATGCTATTTCTGCAATGATGTAGTGGCTCCTGGTAACGTAAGTCTGGTAAACTTCACAAGTGATTATTCTTGATGAGCAGATTCCTTTGTTGGTGACACAGGGGAAATCAATTAATATCTGATGTAAAGCAGTGTAACCCAGCTTTTTTTTTTTTTTTTTTTTTTTCAAACTCACACTGAAAAATCCCAAATGAGGATAGTATTGGTTGGCTACCAAGTACAGGTTTATAGGCAACACATAAAACATGTTATCACCATGCAGAGTGTGTATGTAATGACAAATTTACAGGTTATGTCAGACTCTTAAGATACTACTATTCTTGACTTACATAATTGTCAGTGCATTGATGTTGTGAACTATTTGCTATATAATTGTGAAATATAAAATTTGATCATTTGTTGAATAAACCCTTATACACCACATGACTTTGAAATATTTGAATATAGTTTTAGCAGTTAAATCAGTCATAGTGATAGTTAGATTGCTTACACTGTTGAAGAATGTATTTGTGGAATTTCATAGGATTTGATGAAAGGTATACTTTCCATTTTAGATCCTCAGCAAAGATAATTATCAATATGGTAGTGAATTGGTCAATTGAAATAATCGTATCAATTTTATTTGTTATTTCAGTCTACTAAAGACCGCACCTTAGACCAACAGTGTACAGTATCCAGACCTGGGATGTCAATGGTTGCTGCAGCGTTGGCAGTGGAACTTATGGTCAGTGTATTACAACATCCTAAAAAGTAGGTATAAAATTACAATGGGATGGAATTTATTGAAATCTTGAATATATGGAGGCCACATTGATAAAAGGCCTCTCTTTAAGATTTTTGTGCAACATTCTGGACAATGCTTCTGATGGTGGGTGTTAAAATTTATTTATACTCTTTCAGCTTACCTGGCTGTAATTTATGTAAAAAGAATATTTGTGATTTTTTTTACCATTCTTTACTAAAAATTTCAATATTAAAATAGTTATAACCTTTTAAAGTAAATTGAGTATGAACATCATATTTGCTGTGGAAAATCTTTGTTATATGGCTTTTCAATATTCATGAACAAAAGAGTCACATCTTGAAAAATTGATGCAATATTGGAGAAAAATATATGATTTTTGTGATTTTGTCAAATTTTGACCAAAATGTTAATTTTACAAATTTAAAAAAAAAAGTACTTGTAAGATATTTGATAGTTAAGTATACCAATATATTGATATGAATGTTTACATCAAAAAAGACGACCATGAGGTATGACAAGCTATCTTAAAGTAGTCCAATTCTGTGATTTAGTTACGGGCCTTGCGGCATTGGCAACAGTGATTGCACAAATAATAGCAAAAGGTATATTATAGTCCTATCTGCTGAGCTGATATTGAGATTAGGGCAAATAAGCTTGAAAATGATAAAGGAATAAAAGCAACATGTTGTATATAAACGCAAGTGTAGCTTGAACTTTCTAACACTATCATATATGTATCTTGCTGGTAAACTTTTTATCTTGACTCCATATGTACGAAGTAATGTTCAATTTAATTGGTCTTATACTTATTAGTTAATGTATTGTTATTTAATTCTTTGTTCTTTAATTTGAGTGATACTAATTAAGTTTCATTACATCACTTACAGGGGTTATGCAGCAGCCGATACCAGTGCTAAGGATGACCACCTTACTATGTCATTAGTATCACCACTAGGGCTTGTACCTCACCAGGTGGGTTAAAATACCTCATCATGCTTTAAGAATGCAACAGTGTCTTTTTTCAGCTTCTAATTATGAGCATATGCTGGGAAGGTATGCATACTCATTGTGCAGGAGTGGGCATTATTTATTACATCAGAGAGTGTCTAGAGACCAAGAGTGATTGAAAGTTGCATGTTCATATTTACAGCCTATATATGTATGATGTGATCAAGCAAAATTAGTTGGAAGTCGGAAATATTGATTTTGAGATATAGCCAAACAAAGGAAGTATTTCCTTTTGTTTCCTGTTGTTTTGGAAACTCTTTAACTGCTCACATCTTTTGAATTGATTGTCAATGGGGTTTTCTGCAAAATGTAGCTATGCAAATGCTGTTTACAATCCTATAAGAAACTGAAAATTGAATATGTCCGACTTCAGACTGATTTTGCTTGATCACACCACACATGTGACATGATCAAAGGAATGAGTCACATGTTGACTCTGGTCGAAAATGAGTTTTACATAGGTTCTTAAAGAGGACATTTAGGGACGCACCATTAGATTCTCAGGGGGGGCATGGGAGTTTGGGTCAGGCAGAATTTTTTTTTTTTTTACGCCAAGGAAAGGCGGAATTTTTTTTTTTTCCTCCGAGAGCATCAAATTTTTTTTTTCGCCGTATTTCGCAGTATTTTTTTTCAATTTTAATGTAAATTTTTATACAAAGTTGGGTGGGGGAAATTGTTTTTTTTTACTTATCTTTTTTTTTTTTTTGTCTCACTAGTGGGCAAAGTTTTTTTTTTTTCGTCTCACTAGTCTCACTTTTTTTTTCCAAAAAACTCCCATGCCCCCCTGGAAATCTAATGGTGCGCCTCTTAGAGCTTTCAGAAACTGAAAACCCCATGTTGATACGACTTTCTTTTGCGAAGTTACGTCAATTTATCAATCGCTGAAAACAATGTAGAACAAAAGAATTTGAACACTTTTTTTGCCAATATCTCAAAATCAATATTAGCAACATGCGACTCATTTCCCTTGATCATGTCACATATGTCGTATGACCTTGCCCTTGCATAATTTGTGAGGTGTTTGAAGGTAATCATTCTTAATAGATATGTATTAAATTCTTGGAACAAGTCTTTTTCTTGAGTTATCTAAAATAAGTTTTCCGCAGAATTAATTTCTGTAATGATATAACTGACTGCTATTTTCTATGTTGTCCTTGACAGATCCGTGGGTTTTTGTCACGTTACCATGCACTATTACCAGTCAGTCTGGCATTTGATAAATGCACAGCATGCTCGGAAACAATCCTGACAAACTATGAAAAGGATGGATTACAATTCCTACTGAGAGCATTTAATGAACCACAGTTCCTAGAAGATCTGACTGGATTGACACAACTCCATGCTGATACTGAAGATGCTGATGTAAGTTCAAATATATTCAAGAAATGTTAGTGGACCAAGGGGGATAAATCCTGTATACAGGGAAAAGTTGTTTTTGTCAAAAAGTAACAATTCAGAAATTGGTTTTGCAATGAATATTCAACTTAGTCATCCTCATTTTGCCTGAAAAAAGCACTTTGCTCCACTTTGAAGACACCTTCATCGTTAGGCTCTGATACACAGCTTTTAAGACAATGAAGGATTATCCAATTATGCGACTTTGTTATTGCATTTATTTGATTATGATACATGTATTTTATCTTTTTCAAACATTACAGATCCGTGACTTTGATGATGATGAGAGTATATCATCACTGGAGCCTTGAAGAAATATTTAGTGATATAAACATCAAAGAATGCATGAAATGTGAAGGATGAGGCAGCAGTGTTCCACACCAGATATCGGATTTAACTTCAAAGAAACATTCCTTCCATCAAAATTTAAAATATCTCTCATATTCTTTAAAAATTCTAATCATGAAAATATACAGATGAAAACCTATCCTGCTGTCAAGTGGGATGACCACAGGTGGTTGTGATCAGGGCTTGAAATTATACATCATTGAGTTGGCACATATTTGGCTATTCCATTTAAAATCCACACTACCCCTGTGGAAGATTTTGGAAATATGTTCTACAGGGGGAGTATGAATTTCAAATGGAATTAGCCCATTAGGCAGCTCCATGTGAATTTCATGCACCCTATGATAAAGATTCAACCTGAATATTCTACAGAGGGAGGGTGAGTTTCAATGGAGCTGCTCAATGTGGTCATTCCATTTAAAATTCATACTCTTCCTATGGAACTTATTTCCAAAATCTTCCACAGGGGTAGTGTGGATTTTAAATGGAACAGCCCATTACAGCTCTTTGATTTGTTCATAACACTAAGCCTCTGTATTTTGTGTCAGAAAGTCATATTTGTTATTTAGTATAATGTCTGTAGCAGTGAATAGATGTGGCATTAACTGTGTATGCTCTTAATTGATAACGACCCTTGTGGATGATAGGATATGAAAGTCTCAAGAAATGATATACATAAAGAATGACGGTGGTTGGGAAATTACAATAAATTGAGGAGGCTCTGAAGATTACTGGTCTAGAGATCACTGCACTACAGGTAAATTAGGTAATTCTTGGCCAAGTTTGAACACTACGAATGCTAGTGGCTTTGCGATAAACACACATAGCGTGGTACACAAGAAAGCATGCACACGCCTTGCATTGCATACACACTTCGTACGCTACATGGATGCAACCGGCACATTCCAGCTTGGCTAAGAATTACTTAATTTACCTGTAGTATTCAATGAAATTACTATAACATAGATGAAATATCAAGGGAATTAAGATTTAGATTACCGGAAACCTAGTATAGTTGAAAATTGCCATATTTAATTCAGGATTTCTTCGCAAGAAGTTGGGTGTTCAAATTGTGGTTCAGCCATTGAGATGCTACTATTTTAGGACCTGATTGATTTCTTCAACCAATTTCTTCAAATTGAGTTGCGCACTCCTGATCAGGGTTCAATTCAGTATAGAAGTTACGTAATGTTAGTATGTCAATGGGATCACATGCTTGAGTAATGAACCAGAATCACAACACAAAGTATATGGCACTCAAAGCCATACCAAAATAGTGTGATCCGATAACCAAGAGAATTACGTAACCACTTCAATGCTGAATTACCAGGGCTATTTTGAATCGATTTTTATGGAAAAGTAGCCCTCACAATATTTGTCACTGGTTATTTAGTGAAATTTGGGGGCAGATTACCCATCCATGTATTTTGAACCAGGAATCAAAGAGCTTCAAAGAGAATTAATTCCCTTGGTCCTGTATTTGTTTTATCATTTTTTTCATGTATTCTCAAAACTGCATAATCCTAAATTCAACATTCCAATGAAAAACAAAATAGTATACTTAAAGATTAATTTCCAAGTGCAATCTTCATATAAATTGTGTAAAAGTAAACTGGGCAGTGAGTGCATCTTGTGTATAATGTCAAATTCAACTCTTGTGTAGAGCTAGAAATGTGTAGTTGTTATAAATATGAATGGACAATTCGCCCAAGTGACATACCGGTTTTGTTTATGGTATTAACAAGCGGGGACATTTGTTTTTCCTACCTGTTGGTTTATAGAGACCATTTCTAATGGACTGGCCAGATTTGACAGTGAGTGCTATCAATTATTCTTTTGTTACATACAGTGAAATAGTATACAAATATTAAATGTGTACGAGTACAGTGGCAAGATTATTTTCATGCGAAATATAGACTGCCCCAAGTTGAATGGAACAGTTCATATTTCACCAAATGAAGTATTCATTCCATTGTACGAATAAAAAAATGTTATAAATTACCAGAAAAACAAAATAAATTGTATTTTGAAGCAACACCTACACCTCTAATTGGTGAGTTTAGGTGGTCCCCGTGTGCGCTATAATATGCTCGCGTTTGTCAGTGTTGCCATGGTAGCTGCGTGTGAGTGCAATGGAAAATGGACAATTGCACTGCCGGAGTGCAAATCTTTTTGCTCAAAATAGCATACATAATCAATAATAATTGGCCAATTAAATGACAAGAATCTTTGCATGAATTATGGAGGATAGAATCCATATATCATGTGGGTAATCCACCAGATTGGATAAAGCAAAATTAGTCACCTGTCATTCAGCATTTTTTGTGCAAGAGGTATATGTTTCAGTAATGCTGAAACTTCCATAAAAATGGGAAAACTTGAAATTGGAAACTAACGTTAAAATATTGGTGAATTCATGTATGTATAATTTGATGTTATCACGCAACTTGTAACACTGTAATACTCACAAATAATGTAAACAATACAAAGATATTTTGCATATTTTTATAGTTTATTTTATATAATTTTCAAATATAATAGATAAACATAATAACAACTATAACAGAATTCAAATTATGTGATAATAACACAACAAAAGGAGTGATTTAACTCCACAAAGTAAATATAAGAACAAATTTCATGTACTTACGACAAAAACACATCTGAATGTTTTTAATTTGTACCAGTATTTACATATATTAAGCTTTTACATATGTGTACCTTTAAAGTAATAATGAATACACAAGGTTATACATAATAAAAAGGACATGTCATCACAAGGTTGGTCTGAAGGTAAAATGTCTTATAACAATGGTGTGAAAATGATCAGATCTGACGGGATTTGTATGATTATTGCTATATAAGGTGACAGACATCTCATAATCTCAAGGTAGGAATGGGTAGAATTTTAATAGGATACGAAAATATGTGACCAAAACAAATCACTTGCATATCCTGATGCAAGTAAAACAATGTAAACTAAAGAGAGGAATCAGCGGATTGCAATTAACATGCATTGGTAAAGGTCAAGCAGATCTTTAGAATGCATAGTTAACAGTGATATTGTGAGGTCAATAAGTGGATTATTCCAACTCACAGTAGCAGCATTGTGATTTATGTTTAAATACATCCTGTAATTGAATGCCTCAAATTAAATATAGCTTGTTAAAATACAAACTTTCACATAACATTAATGAGAATCTGTAATTTTTGACCTTAGTTAAATTTGCTGCTAGAATCAAATTGGATCTTGACCAAATTGAACCCCTGACTGTCATGGTGCTGATAATTAAATAGGGTGATTTGTGCAACTACATGTATAGCCAGATATCCTGATGCATCTCGTCCCTTCCTACAGGAACTTGGAAGTAAGCTATGATAAGCAAAGTAAATTAAACTTTTTTACTTGGACTAGTTACTCATATGAAAACATTGTCTTGATTTAATTCATTAGTTTAATTATAAGGACACCCACAGTGTGACTTGGTACGAGAAATAGATACAAAAGATTCTCTGCAATGTCAATAACCCAATGCAGTACTGTACATCAGAATTTCCAATACATTGTACTCTATTTACTATACCTTGAAACACGACCTTGTCCGATTGAAGATAACTACAGTGCAAATGATATGCAAAGGTCATGTTGTTTGATCAAACTACAAGTAAACAAGAGTTAACAAGTAGCTACTGATGAGTTGAAGTTTTTTCTACCTTGAGAGGAAATGTGGAGAATGTCTTTTACCAATCTTATTTGATCAAGAAATAAGTTCACCATTGTGTTTTCAAATGTATTTACTCTATAACCACAGAGAACAAACATTTTAAAACATTTTAAAGACCTATTTGTAAGGTAAAATAACATTCCTTTTAGTGATTTATTGTTTGTTAAATGGAACTGAATATTGGTGCAACCAATATTGCCGTTATTCTGAAGCTAGTTTGTGACTGAATTGTAATTTAAGCTTCAGAATTTTTCCTTAGTTATAATCTTTTAAGAACCTGTGAATAATCTGTCCAATATGCAAGAATATGACGAGGTAGATGAAGAATAGTTTTATTATAGTTTGATCAGCTCATAATCGGCAGGCCTTATAACACCGTGGATTAATATAAATATATTTATTTTGAGAAATACCTTGTGACAACTCGCAAGAATCATCACAAATTATTAATTAAATTAAGTCCTATACTTTGTATTTACTTTATTAATACGCACAATATAGACCAGATCGGTCAATAATATCACTCTTAACCTGGTCTACTTTTCGGCGTAATGGTCAAAACCTTACAATTCCTGCCGATTACGAGCTGATCAAACTATAGAGGCATTTCATTCTTAACTTCATAGGACCATAGAAATGGATGATGTTAATTTCTGGATAACCCAAACATTGTAAAATGAACAACTGAACAAGGTGACAATTTGTCTATTTCATGCTAAGTGAAGCTGTTATTCATAATGAATAGACATTTTATCTATAAAGACAAGCTATAAATAAAGAAATGTTTTTTATTTTTAGGCCAAACTACCTCATTTGAAAATTTGTACAATATTCTTTTCTCACAATATTTTAGTGTGAATACAAATTAGCTGGAAAATGTTTTTATTATTTTACTTATAAATAAATGTATTTTTTGTAAGTTGAATTTGCATGAATACCTATCATTAATAATAAAAAACAACTAAATAAGGTTTGCTTTGATGTGAATTCAGTCTGAATCGAAACCAGACTGTTAAATTAAAGCATAGGAGATAAAGCAAGTACTTGACACAATTGGATCCAATCAGTTTAATGTCCTAAGTATGAAAGTGAAGCACAAATAAGAAGGCAAAAAACATTAGCCAATAAAAAAAGAAATTCATTCACTTTGCGGTTTCAAATTTGAAAATGGAAATTTGGCATAATATTCTCATCATGCTAAGTCTATAAAATTTAATTGTTTGTCTCAAAGCTCCTGTGCGCGTTAGTAAAACCGTGCGCATTAGGTTCATATAAAATCATAATTTTTTAAATTATTATTTCCTTTTTTTCTTCAACAAAATCCGAAAAACAAAGCTCAAAGTTTTGCAACTCAAGATATATGCTGTAGTTGCGATTTATTTTTTTAAACAGTCATACAGCACATTGTATATAGATATCCCAGTATCAAAAGGCATGACAGTCACCTTGGCAAGCATTTCAAAATTCTATATTTGAAAAAAAAAAAAAAAAATGCATTCCGCATTAGGTTTATAAAGACTGAAGAGCTTTGAGACAAACAATTAAATTAATATAGCATAAATTTTTGAGATTAGACTGATTGGATCAGCTTGCTTCACATCTATTTGCATTAAATATCAATGTTATATGATAGACAGCTTTCTCTAAGAGTACTTTCATCAAGTTAGAGCTCATTTTGTGAGAAAATGCTTGTTTCATAACTTTAGTTCACCTCTAGTTCTGTAGCGCTGCGCATTTCCTGGTCGCAATATCAAATCGCACACATGTAAAGTTAAACACCACGTACAAGGGTGGTTTGTTAGCACTCTTGCTGCGAAAAAAGCATCAACATCGCTACAAAACTTGAGGTGAACCATAGTGTTAAGTATAATTGCTTTGCATCAGATTTGCAACATTTTGTATATCCTCCTTGATTATCAATGTGGGTTTTCTCAGTGAAACAACCAAATAATTCATTAAGGCGACAGAAAGAAAACCCTGTACTACTGATGTGCAAGCCTAGCTTGGACGTGTTTTTGCAAGTGACCCTTAAAAATCATCAAAACAATTTTTCACTCACTTTGCTCACAAATTTTTTGGTCAAAAAATTAATCCACTTTTACCAGAAAGGCTGTTTTTACATGCATTTATGCGATGTGATCTGTGAAAACCCTTGACATGTCGCATTATCTTTTGTTTTATAAAGGTAATAAAGGCTCAAAACTATTTCTTTATCTGTTTCAATCCTTTTTTGCTCATAATTTTTTATGTTAAAGTATTTAATTTCTTTGTTTTTTGTTCACAAAACCCAAAAATTAAAATTGTCACGATGTGAAGAGCTTTCACAGATCACATAACATATTATACAGCAATCAATTCCCAAAACACAAAATCTGGGTCATTCGGGCCCGTAGAACAGCATTTGTTTCTTGTCGCCTATGTACAAATGTTTTAAGGGCAAACCTGGTTATCATGAATACATGTGACCTCTAGCCATCCAATTTCCCATGGTTTTCTCAGTGGAAAGACCAAATAATTCATAACCGTGTACAGTACAAATGTATTAGTCACAAGGCGATATAAGATAATGAATGTATATGTATGCCCATAATAATGCTGTTATTTCAGTTGCATTTTGTATACAAACATAATCTGTGTGAGTTCATTGTTCACCTATCCCAAATAAAATAAAGGAGATATATACATTTATACATAATTTTCTTTTTCTTTACTTTAAATTGACAAATAACATTGAAACCACATGTAACCACCAATACATACCAAATGTATGTCCACGTAATTACAAAAATACAGAACTTTAAGATCAAGTTAACCGGTTACACTAGGATCCACAACATGTTCATCTATCAGGGCACAGTTCTTTAACCCCAACACATTTGTACATTTATTGAATGACCTCTGAAAATTTGGGTACAAAAACTCATACTCCGCAATTTGAGGTCAAATGTTTTCACTATGATTGTTTAATTGAGGTTATTGAACTATGCCATTGTGATGAGGCCATTGTGGTCCATAGTGTTAGTCACATGCTCTTAAACACAATACACAAAAAGCCATTTATTGCTAGCTTTGCTATAGCTATTTTACTTACGGGGAATGCTAGGATTGGAAAAGTACTAATGAAATAAAGAGTTTGGTCCATGATTGATGACAATTATAACATGGGGTTTAAATATGGTGGGGGAAAGGTTGATTACGCTGATTCTAGCATACTTCATAATACATGTAACCTCTACACACACTTTAACCTGGTTAACATCAAACGGTATCATCATAATAGAACATTGGTAAGGCTAAATATCAGAAATTATATGTCTCGTAGATATATGTCTCGTAGATGTGATGCCCATTATTATGTGATGCACATTAATCTCTGTGAAATGAGTTAGTTGATTTTTCCATAGTTAAATTGCTTACTTGCTGTAGCCAAGTGGTATTGAATTCAAATTAGCAAAAACTATTCAACATATTCAATATATATATATGTATTCAATATATAATGAAAAGGAAGTTTGAAAGCGCTGAGTAGTTTATGCTTTATTTTGGAAGTTGAATTTGAGGATGAAATAAGATTCCATGCCTGGTTTTAATGCATTCCAAAGCTACTCAGCAAGTTTTATTTTCCCCCTTTGGATAATATATAAAAGTATATTAGCAAGTAACTAATTGCTGATGTTCTGGATATCCGATGCGGCTGCCAATAATTTCACAACGCCTTGGAATGTATTGTTATTGACTGAACCCATTAAATGCCAACATCTACAGGTACACGGCAACATAAACTTTGGTGAAACTACTTGAACCAGGCATACTTGTGCTGGTGTCACATAACAAAATGCTATACCTTGTTTAGCATTTTTAGTAAATCCATAATAATATTTGGAGGCTTACGGTGACTGTGATTTGAGGCTTTGTGAAATATGGCACCGCTAGACATGCTTTGGAGTTTCAGGTTTTCAAATATCCCACACATTTAAACAACTAAAACAGCACATAGACTACCATACCACATTTTCTGACAAAATTGTTCAACATGGTCAACAGTATTTTTTAATGTAACCACTTCTTACTTTTTCACAGCATCAACCTTCACATTACCACTTACATATTTTGAACAACATCAATAATGTAGTTTACAATATATCATTGCTGGACAGCAAAAACCTGTGTCATTCGCTCCTGAACATGTTTAAAACAAAACCTCCAAATGTTCTTGGCAGTTTTGTTTTAAACATATTCAAGGATATAGGAGGTTTTTCCTGCCCAACGACGATATGTGCATCAAGATCTCCTCACAGACTTGTGAACTTAAAATAAGCTTCAAATCAGCGCCATCAGTTTCTTGGAGCTGTTATCCCATTCGGTACCGGACTGGAACTCTGTGGTGCCACTGGTGATGATGGTGCTGGTGATGATGGTGGTGTGGCTTTCTTTTGTGAGTCCTGCACTGTTTTCTTAATGTTTGTCCACTGGTCTCCAAGTGCTTTGGCAAAGTGATCGTCTACAGAGCCAGTGATGGATACTTCTTTATGTTCATTGTCTGTGGGTACATCGGGTGATTTGGGGAGTGTTTCTTTGTAGTTTTCTCCTAGGCTTCTTCTGAAATGTTCCTCTATCACTGGGTCACAGAAACCTGGGCAACATAATAAGAAGAATATCATTCATAACTTGAAAGATTGACAAAACATGGCAAACTTGAAAGTTACTTCTGATCAGATTGTTTACATTCTAAAGTAAACAATTTTTCAGAGTTCCAGGTACGTGATTGTGATCATCCACAATCATCAAGCATGTAGAAGGGGCTAAGTCTGCACCCTTTTTATGCGCTATATGACAAATGGGTCAACCATCTTTTTGTATTGCTTGTTGACCACCCAATCAGCATGACTGTTTATCACTTCTGCAAGGTACATAATTCTGAACAATTAAGAAATTTATGTTACAAGACTTCAATCAAAATGTATACAGAATGCCAGCTAATTATTAATTCATTTCACTTGTCATGTGTGCTTTCTTGTTGCAAATTAAATCACAAGACTTTAGTAATTGCCTACCTGATGAAGTGATTTCTCTGCGGAAGGTGCTGTTAGTTTGCGCACTGGTATAACCATTTGGTCTGAATGGACTCGTCCTGGCAATGGTTTGTGTTGATTCCCGTTGTGTTGGAGGAGGTGCGCAGGTAATGACTGATGGTCTCAACTGATGATGCCTTACAACACCAAAAATACCTGTACAGAGAGAGAAAGGGATACAGTAATTTGATCAGTTTCGATGGCCGATATCGATCTAGTTTGGATTCCAAGGCAAATTAATCTCTCTAGTACAGTATCACTACCCATCAGTAAACTGCCATCTAAACCTGATATTAGGCAAAGTGTTATAGTAACAGTTTTGTGATGTGGTAGTTTGAGCATGATTGCCTTTATGCCTGTGCTGATGTAATTCTTGTTAATTGAAATACATACAAGTACACATATGTGACCCATTCTGACAAAACCAGGAACAAGACACAATAAGCTTTGAGTTGATACAAAATTATATACAAAGCATCAATACTTTTTAAGGTATGGATAATTTTGTAAATGATACCTTGATATTTACGTGAAATTGCTATTCTGAGCAATGGGCTAATTACTTTCCTGCTTTACACAGGATTGAATAGGGATTATCATAGTGCAACAGTCAATTATTGATTAAATAAACCTCTTTTTAATAGGATCTTTCTAGGATTTGAAAGTCCACTTAGTCCCAAGGTCAAATACCATAGGAATTTCAAAAAAATAAAAATTTTTATGAGAATGTGATCTTTAAAGGCCTATATCTCAAAAACATGCCTGGCGACTTGTTCCGGGTTCTGTTGGAGCTGGTCACATATAGAATGCAACATGTATGTTGTATAAAGAATGTATATAACTTGCCAGGATCATAAAGGTAGCTGGACAATACATTTACAATCTGTGTTTATGGCTAGCTTTTGACCAATCATGCAATCCAATATAACAAGATTGTTTGAAATAATTACTAACAAATGAGACTAAGGATAGAAAACTATATCATGTATTATGGCTAATGATATCTCCATGTAAAGGTCCAATGCAAATTGCATTTGTGTAGCACCCAACTGACCCATGCATAATAATACTGCATTCTTTACATTGCAATTATTTGACAAAAATATTGAAACTTCCACAAGGTGAAATCAAATCAACCAAACCAGGTTACATTACTCATACACTCCACCCTTAATTAATCATGAAATGATTTCAAATTAGCAATATCAACTAATAACACCACCCTTTCTAATAGAAATGAACAGCTGTTTATTTTCACTAGGTCCTAATTAAAATATGATGGGTCAAATCATTCAACCCATGGGTCAAATATTTGGCACACTTGACCCATGGTTATTAATGGCAAATCTTTCAGGTATACAATTTACTTTTCGCACATTACATGTGTAACTTAATTACCATCAGTACCTTCCATAAATTCTTGTCATTTTTATTGACAAGATTTCTAGATCAGAGGCTTCAGAAGATTTTTAATATTGTGTGGGGTGAATCAATATGAATGAGGCCTTCTCTGAGGTGCGAAACACTGAGGGGGTTGGGAGGGAGTGTCCCCCCTCCTGTGTGGAAGCTTTTGAAATGCGTGCATTTTACATGAATTGTACCTTACATTATGAATTTTAACTTCAAATTGTGAATTTGACCTTAAATTATTGGGGCCCTGAGGGTACTTGGCCCCCACCAAAAATATTGGGAGTGCTGGCCCCCCTGGTTCCAGAGCCATTGTAGATTGTTTTTAATTGTTTACAGTGATAAATGTCCAATGTGTTTTTTCCTTGTCTGTTTGTATGTTTAAAAATGTGTGTTAGATTTTTATACTTTCCATTATATTTAGGGAGATTCTGAAGGCATTACATATTTTTTGTTAAATTAGAACCAGCCTCTGCTCTTGAATGTACACACTGCATTCACTGCAGAGCAACTTAATCCCAAACCTCACATCAACTATTCCAAAAATTTCTTGCATAAATTGCCGCTAGCCACAGCACATTATAGGTGAAAAACTGACTAGTTTTATCAAAATATGCTAGTTATGTCATGCTGTTTTTAGTTGAGTTGAGCTGTTAAGAGCTATTGGCTGGTTTATGTTACCATCAAGTTATTGAATGCGGCAAAAGATTGTATGCTGCCTGTCACAACAGCTCAAGGCATCATCAGATAAAGAGATGAAATGCTTTGATAAACAACTAGTTCACCCTATATATGCAATGCTAAACCTCATCATCCACTTGCTGCTGTTTTCAGGTTTAAAGGAATACAATGCCAATCAGTGGCATTTCTTTGTAATCTTTATATAATTGTGTTGTCAACTTTTGTCTTGCTTTGTGGGAAAGTAATCTTTGATAATCTTGATTTTCATGAGAATTTGAATTGATTGATCAGAATCAGGTTTGATCAAAATGCAATAGTATTTTTAAAAAAAAACCCAAAAGATCCTTAATTCAGATAGTAATGTATCTACAGGAATCAGATATGACACATTGGAATTTGATTTTAAATTTGAACAATTGACCTTTTACTATCACAATCAACTGTTTTATTCATTTTTTTAAGTTGACTGACTGATCTCATTTTTGTCAACTCCCAAAAAACTGCCGTTTTCAATCACCTTGCGTGTTTGTGTGTGCCTTTTTCGTTCACATTGTGTGCATGTGAGGGGGTGAATGTTTGTTTTTGTTTGCATGCGCATATCTTACCGGTTGGTTGATTAATAATGCTTGGTGAACTCAATGCTGAACTACTGTCTGTTGGTAATGCTGGGTTGACCTGAGGTATGCCAACTAACTCACTGTCTTCTAACCTGACCCCTACAAGTACACTGTCAACAAAAATAAAATAGGCTGAACAATTAGTTATACCACTAAAATAATTGTTTAGATAAGTTTAGCCCAGAGATGATCTATGTTCCATTGAACCCACAATGCAACTGCAACAATCAATGAAGCCATAATTATCATCCAATTACACCTATTGTGCACAAATCCCTGTTTAAAGCCATGTGCTTAGCTCACAATTGGTAAAGAAGTTAATGCTAATAAAACTCATTTGCAAGATCTGCTAATTTCATAACTTTTAAACCTTTCAGACCCCTTCTTTGTCATTAATGGTATCAATGACCCAAGTGCATGTTATTCAGGAGTCTTGTCTGAAAACCTTTAGAAACAAACATTTTGGATCCAAACACATAAACACCCAAATTATTTTCTTTCAAATACTAAAATGGTAGTGTTTCTTCAGAAGACTGAACATCAGGAATCACCGGGTGTCAATATGTGTTGGCACTGGGCAGACACTTCCCCCTTACTTAGACCCCACTTCCCCCTTATTTTATTTAGGCCCCACTTCCAGGCCCGTACGCAGGGGGGGTGCGGGGGTGCGACCGCACCTCCCCAAATTTGCAAAAGTATACAAAAGTCCCACAATTGCAGAATTTGGCGAAATGAAGCAAAAAAAAAATCAGGTTTATTACGCTTTTTGGTCAAAAAGTCCAAATTTGGAGAAGAAATTCCACTTTTCACAAAATCGCACCCCCTCCTGGGAAAAAAGTCCACTTTTTCAAAATCAGCACCCCCCCAAAAAAATCCTGCGTACGGGCATGCATAATCTGGACAGACAATTGTTCTTTTTGAAGGTAGTAAACAGAAAACCTTAACACTTGAATGTGGCATTCCTGGTATGTATTAGGAAAAAAGGACAAAGTCATTGAATATGAACTGAATACATTTGTTTTCGTGCAAATGTGTAGTCATCTGAATAAATGAGTTTCAATTTGTGTCACCCCATATTTCTGCATGGATCCTGGGATATAAGGGGCTGTGCACTAATTATGAGCATTGGTGGGAGCATAAAATTGGTGGTGGGGAAAGAAATTTTCGGCAGGCGAGGGGGGGGGAAGCCATTTTGGCAACCCGAAAGGGGTGGGGGAGGGCAAGCGATTTTTGGCACACATTCATGGGGCAAACATTCATGAGGAAAACAGTACAGAAATGCTTAAATATGCAAATTTCCCTGCTTGCTGCACTCACAACATGTATAAATTAGATCATTTAAGATTTGCAAATTGGGATCCCAAAAAATTGGCATGTGCAAAGGAAGGGGGGGGGGGGCAAAGACAAAGATTTTTTTTGCAGGTCGAGAGGGAGGGGGACAAGCAATTTTTGGCGGGCTGAGGGGGGCAAGCAATTTTTGGTGAGCCGTTTGGAAATTTTACCCCTCCCGGGCTCATAATTATTGCACAGCCCCTAGTGGTATTTGTACTATGAATAAAAAAACATGTCTCTTCATTAATCAGTCAATCCCATTCCCTGCTTGATTTACGGAAAACGTGTTTCGATATATAATGAACTGTAAAAAGATAAAACAATGCTACATGATGGGTTCTTACGTTTGTGTCCCTGTTGTACATGTTGTCGTTGTTGGTATTTGTGTTGGTGGCGTTGGCCTGTGGTTTTCATCAAAGTTGAGGGCTTGTGAAAGATCTCGTCTCTCTGTGCTTCTTCTTTGCCTGTTTAACTTGGTGGGTAATTCTTTGTGTGAATCGGAACTGAAATCTGTACCTAGTGAGCTATTACCTGTAGGGGAGAAAAACAGAAAAAACATATATTTGAATTTTGATGAATAAATGTATTTATGAAATTTGGAAATACATCAAATAAATGCATTTATTATGGCAGGTCTGCAGATTCATCTTGTTTTCCTTCAAAAAACAATGTATACATAAACATTGAAACAAAACACAATCCTGTAAAATCACTAAAAAGTCACTTACAACATTATTACACTGACACAACAATTTATGAAAACATTACACAAGAGAATATTACTCATGTATTTTAAAAAATTACAACAAAATTAAAACTGAAAGTTATATATGAGTTTTAGTCTATAACACTATGCATGCATCAGCCTCATAAGACCCCTCAGCATTTGCCATAGATACACCCATACCCTTGGATTCCCTTTCAGAAATATTCTATATCAGGGATTCAGGGTGAGGTTGTATCCATATACACTCCCTGCAAAAAATATTTTATTGAAAAAAAAATCCTCTTGAGGGTAAAAATCTCCAAGAAAGAAAACTTTATATAAAGGCACTACATTTTTATGAAACTGGTACTGATCAAAATAGCTCCCAAACCCATTCAGAGCCAGATGGCAAAGTCAAAGTTGCAAATTATCTTCTTGTTCACATTTTGGAAATTCCCCACACTGTACAGTGGCGGCCAAATCATTCCATATTATTCTCCAAATCTAACAATAACAGGTCTCTTAATCCTATCAAAAATAATATTACATCAAAGTTTTCATTCTTACTTTCATAATATGTGAAGGGTTTTGCTTTTGGAAGATATTTCAAACCGAGCTGGAGCAATTATACCTAATTTAAATTTTGAGATATTATGTTCAATGAATTAATTGCTTTCTTCATTTATACATTTTGTATCAAGGCCCACAAGATTCCCTCTCATCCAAAACATTTTGTACACTCATACAGCCCTACGGTGGATTCTCAATTTCGGCTACTTGCAACAATTTGTGCATAATTCGCTCCAATACCACCCACTGTAAAGGCAACATATTTCAGCTTCAAATTGCCATTTGATATTAACTTGCCTTGGTTTCTGTATTCTGGGGCGCTTTCCCACGCTATCTACAGCGTTTGCTATTCCAGTCATTTCAAGAATGGAACTGTAGATGATCACAAAACTGTACAGGGATTGATTCAATTTGCCCCTACTCTTACAAGTTATCTGTTCCAAAATAGCGCCCTTAGTGCTTGTATGCAAATCCCTTGTTTCTATGATCAGTAGCATGCACTGTTGTATGTTGTAGCAATCATAATCCCCGGTCATAATCATTTCATTCTCATCAAAATGTTTATTTAAAATGATTCCTCCTGTTGCTAAAATTACACAGTGTGTGCAAGACAGTGTGTCTACACGTATATCACAATTCTCACCATAAATTATACTTTATAGCAAGCAAGTTCAGTTCATAGAATAATTTGTCAGAATAAAATCCAAATTAGTTATTGACATATTTATAACTCTAATTAGGGAGCAATTTTCTTTTATTGGTGATCAGCTACCAGCTATAGAGCAAAATTCTGATTGAATGTATGCCTGGCCTGGGCTAGTGTAGTGTACAGATGGATGCAGGATGCCAGTGGCATGTGACATACCATTACTCACTGGCCACTCAATACTGCAGACTTTGTGTGTTTAAACTGTTCAGATTTTATTTCACAAAACCAAAGATTTATTTTTAGTATCTTTGACAAAACTCAGCCATGTCTTTCATCCATAATTTTATGTCATTATAAGCTAACGCTAAACACTGCACCTCTGCCTAATGTGGGGAAATCATGACTTAAAATGTTGCATTTTAATTTTTACACACATATCAACATATTTACCAATTTCAAAGCACAGGGTTCAAAATAAGTGACAGCAGGTAAAATATTGTCTTAACATATTGAAAATGTATGTAGTTCCTATCTCATGACCAAAGGCAAATGTGATACATTACAAAATTTAATTCACAATATATATATATCCACAAATAGATTTTTGTCACCTAAAGACCACCAATTTCAGGTTTTTACAGGCAGCATGATATTGTCTGATAAGAGTATCACAGTATGGTATTTCACAACATGTATGAATCTTGTCATGTGAACTACTGCAAATCTAATATTTCTGTGTGTAAATTTTTGCACTTTGCCAATTTTGAACCATTTCACTTGTTTTTAAATTCGAGATTTTGCATTTTTTACATAGACCTATAAATAAAAAGAATATTTGCACATTTTTAGTTTCGCGGTAGCTACTTTGAGCGAAAAGTTCGAAAATTAATGAACCGCAAAAATTTTCACTATTACATTTACAATCATGCAGCATACATAATGCATAATACTAGTGGCTGTTGATATGGTATACGACACCTGTCTATATTTATCTTGACTTTTAATTGATGCGATCTTTCATACGAACATCTTTTCAACACACATAACATGTTTAATAATTAAAGGACCTACTGCCATGACAAGTACACAAAATTCACAAACATTAAAATAAAGGCAATAGCAAAGACATGGCGGCACCAGAAATTGTTTTCCGGGGAGGCAAAGTGAATTCCAGTGGGGTCATGAAATTTCTGCAAAATTGTTGCAAAAATTGTAAATTGTGACCCATCACATCGAAGCAGACCACTTCGCAGCTAGCTTCATTGGCAGATAACAATGAAAGAAGATGGAAAAAAAATATAAAGAAAATAAAAAGAATTCTGAGCTTGTTTTGCCTCATAAAACATTTTTACTGTATCTGATTTCAACAAGCAAGGTGTCATTTTCAAGCTAAAAAGCAGCAGTTTATCCTAGTGTTTAAATCTCCATTTTCATTTCTGCCGCGAGGTGGTCTGTTTCGATGTGATGGGTCACAATTTGTCTTTTTTTTTGGGGGGGGTGGCAAGCAAATGGGGGCAAGATCTTGGACTGGGGTATTTCCCCCTCCCAATGCCTCTGTGGTGCCACTACTGAGTTAGTCATATTCTACTAGTCCATTTGTATTTTATTCTATGAAATTGAAAAAGTATTTCACTAATTTCAGTATAAAACGGTACAAGTGCACTGCTCATCACACTCATATTAAAAAGCCCTACTCAAGTCAATGGTGGGTGACCCAATTGACAAACCCAACTCCTTCACCCCCCCTCTTTACCGCTTTGTCTTTTTGGCATATCTGAAGGGGTTGGCATCATGAATCTTAAATCTGATATCCCTAATAAGGCCTGTTTTTTCAGCATCATGTCAGCCAAACAGGCTTGGAAAAAGTTGGCAATCTCCTTGCTGGGAAATTTTGTCATTTGAAGGGAAATGTTGCTTTTCTGGATAAAGAAATTAGAAATGGTGGGAAATCCTGATAAGTTGGAGGGAAATTTATCTCTATTACTGGGAAATAAACATTTTTTCCAGGCCTGCAAGTGACCCAAAGATCCCATATTTTTTGATAAATCCATATGTATCCATCCTGTATTTCATCAAGTATAAAGATCTGAAAACACTAGCCATCTGAAGAAAGTTTACCTATATTATTGAATAGGCCTATCCCTTAAAGCATGTTTTAGAGCCCTTGTTAGCATCATGTATTAAACCCAAAGACCACTACCTTTGGATAAACCCATTTCACCCAAAGAACCTGTATTTCAATCCAATTACGGTACATCTGAAACATTGGCATCTGAAGAAAGTTCAATGACTGTATTTGTAATTTTGTAATATCCCTTTTAAAGTACCGGTACCATATGTTAAGGGCCTACTTTCAGCATCATGTCACCCAAAGACCCCATACTTTTTGATAAAGCCATGCTCTGTCACCCTAAGACCCCTTACTTCATGTTTCATCCAAGTACAGGCTCTGAAAACATTGGCATCTGATGAAAGCTTTTAAATGGCCCCTTTTAAGCTGATCATCATGTCACCAAAAGCCCCATGTTTTGATAAACTCATGCCCTGTCACCCAAAGACCCCTTATTTCATCCAACATTTTGTAAACATGTTCTTGCCCAAATAACCCCATAAAATTAGGCCCAAAAGCCCATCTCTCACCCAAAGCTCACCTTCTTTTAAACATTTTCTCTCGCCAAATGCCCCTTACACTAAAAATCTTGAGCAAAGTGCCCATAAGAAAGAACCCTTTTAGGGTTCCAAGTAATTTTAGAATGTCAGTAAAAAGGTTCTTTAGTCAAGAAAGTGATTTTTAGAACCAAAAATGGTTTTAAAAAAAGAGTCCCTGAATTAATTAATTAAGTTCCTAAGCCTATTTTTAAATCTTTAAGGTACTTTATAGAACTTTTCAAGGTTCTTTATAAAAATTGCTCTGTAGGTCTATATTAAATTGTAGCTTTATACCATGATGAAAGCAAGTACATCTCTGGAGGAGTACGATCACGAGTGTACAGGTATGTGCTATCTTGACATTCTCCTGTCTAACATCCATGATCCATGACTTGGAAATGTGACCCAACTGTTCCAACTGCTTGGCAGGCTCCCCTGATCCATTTACATTCAAAATTTCAAACAGACAGTCTACTAAAACCTACCTTCAAACAACATCAGCCTAGCTGGATCAAAACTTGGCAACAAGCGAGTGTATGTGTATGCAAAAGGCAGTGTTTCCATCATCATCTTGATACAAGAATTCAAAACTTCTCAGTATCAAAAAAAAAATCTGAATGTTCTCAATATTCCTAAGAATTCCTCAAAAGATGGAGTGCCTCCTGGAGCACGAGCGAGGATGTGTTGTTATTCCAGAGAATGAATCTATTGGTATAACTCCAAACAGGTAGTTGCGGTTATGCAGTGGTGGTGCAGTTGATGAAGTACGTGCCTTGTATGACAGAATGTCTGTGTTATCTTTATCCACTACTGCCCTGCCGGGATGTATTATGACTCCCTCCCTCCTTTTACTCAATCACTGACCGACCAGGCCTATGGAATCAACTGCCCCTTGGCAGCCAGCAAGCTGGCGTAGTCCAATCAAATTGCCTCTGACAGGGGAACCGCCTGCTATGGGCTGATGAGCAGTGAAACTACTCAGTGTGTACCCTGGTGGTGTAGTAATTTAAAGGGGCACTGCTTTGTTTACAAAATGCAGTTGACGTAAGCTAAAAATAGATTTTTAGATTACTGGGATATCAAAGTGTATTGATCTACATATCTGTATGTATTTATGTTTGTCAAAATACAGTGCCCTGTATGTAAAATATTGACTGATTTATTGATCAATCATTTTTGTATTCACATTCCCTTTTCAAAGCTGTTCCTCAAAGAGTTATCCACAAAGAATAAAATGCCAGAATATCTAAACTCTGGCACAGCTGAAATAGGCCTACATTTGTATTCTGTCAAAACTGTCTGAATGACCAAATCCAATGTTTGCCCACATGTCTGTCTTCAAGTGCCTAGCAAGAGAGCCAAAAAAGACTTTGCTATTTTAAAACTTTTCTTTTATTACATTCTTCTCCCCAATTTAGCTACCAAAATGCAAACTGTGTCTTAAATATACACTAGTTTTGTGTATGAATTCCCACTACTGCCCCTGGACTTGTTTAGCTAACTATGCAAATAGTAATCTAAACTATGTCAGATATGTTGCCGTGGCTTGGGAAGAGGCTGTGTACAGAATTGAGGGCAGTCTTGCATCCATACTTCTCATCTCACTCAATGCTCAATGTTGTAAAAGAGCATTATGAAAATACTTGAAAATGCCTGAAATTTAATTTGATGGTATTTTCATTCAGCATACTGAGTCTGTGGTTATATTTGTGTGCATGACTACCCACTAAAGAGTCTATGGACTACCAAACCATTTTGCTCATGCTACAAAATGTACCTGTACTAGGGTATATTATTTTACAAAATGATTTAATACCAAATACCATGTACATGTATTGAAGTGGATTTTATAAAATTGATTCCAAATTTGAATGAACAGCTTGACATAAAATAAACAATTTAAAGTTTGAATTGATTTAATTTTTTTTTTTTTTTCAGTTTCATATCTGAAATTATAAATCTCAAGTTTCTATTCTTTTCTAGATTTGCAGTCTATTACTTGATAATCTCTTTTTGTGTGTGCATAGTTGTCTCACACAGGAAATATTTTATATTTTAAAAATACAAACCACCACACTATTTTCAGCTAATTCAGTTCTGATGAAATCATGCCTTCTATTTTAACGCAAACCTCACCAAATTCTAAAAGTTGATGGCATGTGTGTACTTTACACTATCCTAGTCATGCTATCAATGACAACTACCCACGGAATCCTCAGTATTTTGCCGAGCCTGACAGCCTTACCCATCCCTAAGCACCAATATCTTATTTATAATTTTTGTCATCACTATCACCGGCAGCTCATCTTTCACAGCTCCAACTTGTACCAAAATACAGCATAAGATGCCTATGGAGTCATCATCCAGGCATGTGACTTGGTGATCGGCACAGGCTACAAGCGTCAAGTTTAATTTGAAAGGCGACAACTTTAAGAATGCTTAAAATTGCAAGACTTCTAAGCATTTTACCATAGAAAATTTCAAGAATATTAATTACTGGGTCTACATGGAAGTGTTTATTTTAACTTTCCTATATATATTTCTCTTCAAAAAAGGTCTTATCGTTTTCAGCAAAAAACGTAAAAAGCATGGAATTGTACACTCATAAATAATATGTATTTGCTGTAAAATTTTTACATTATTACCATTACTTCTATGGTCTGTAATTCCATTTTAGCATGTTGAGACATGAGTAACTGTAATGAGGGTAGCAGACATCCTTCTTTTCTTGCAGACGATATTCAATTCTATCTCTCACACTTGGGTTGAGAGCCTGGGGAATCTGCCTGGCAGATCAGATGCATCCAGGCCAGGGCTGGCTGGGGTGAGTCACTCTGACTCTTCTTTACATGTGCAATAATTATTGTACATAATTATGAACCTGCACTCGGTAGTCAGTAATGTACACTGCCCCTCACAAAAATGTTCTAATGTTCTGCTGAATGTTAAAACAATGCTAGTCTGTATTTAGGCCTAAATGTACTAACGTTCCTTATAATTTACGTGTACATGTATGTAGGGCATTGATGTACAAGGCCTCCATTTATAGCCATTTCATAAATCCTGTCTGCTTATTTTTCTATAGGCTTGATTTTTTAGATTTATGGAGTTCCCGGATGGAGTTGCAATGCATTTGAATAGAATTCTGGTGCTGATACCCATAATTAAGATACTTTACAACTTGGGTGCTAATCCCAGATTCCAACAGTGATTCATCTCAGATACCACCACCAGTGATCAAATATTGGTAGACCAAAGTTTGACCAATTGATAATGCCATTACACCCCAAGTATGCAGAGAATGTTGTCAAATGCTCCCAAATTCTTTGCACATACATTCAACTTGCACAAAATGTCCCGTTATATTCTACCATCAAATATCAAAAATAGTCTAGGCCTATTTTCCCTAAATTCCTTTTTTTTGTCCCAACCATCAAGCATACCCAGTATTGAGTACAGTTTATTTCCAGAACTTTCCCAAATGAATGGATTGTAATAAAAAAAATGTTTCCAGGATTCTTAAAGAGTTTTTGATGTTTTCTAAATATGTTTAGAAGTCATTTATTCAGGGAGGAATAACAGAGATCCAGAAAATAGGGAGGATTCAAACGAAAAATAGGGAGGATTTCTAAATTACATGCAACTTCAAAGGCACACAACTTGCCAGAAATTAGTCCCAAACAAAAATGTTTGGTAGACTCATAACCGGTGCGATCTTACCTTTCCGATGTTGATTAAGATACTTCTTGCATCGATCCCGAGATGCGGAAAAAACCAATAGTCATTTTGTCCCACATAAATGAATAAATAACAAAAACCCCCCGATCCCCCGAGTGGACTCACCCATTCGGTGACGTCACACACGATAATCACCCCTTATCCGACTTGGGCAGCCCCTACTCGCCAAACTTGTAGGGGCGGCGGGGTCGGGATAATCAACATCGGAAAGGTAAGATCGCACGGTTATGAGTCTACCAAACATTTTTGTTTGGGACTAGACTCAGTACACCGGTCGATCTTACCGTTTACGATGTTGATTAAGATACTTCTTGCATCAACATCTGAAAGATCGATCTAGCAAGTATTTTACGGATGGAGGTACAAGATTGGCCAGCATCTGATAAGGATCGGGAGAGTGGGTAGCATGGTAATCGCGAGGTCAAACTATTTCCCCCCCTCCCGGCCGGGAAACAGAAAGACTACGTGAACAGACAAAAACCCTGAACTGAAAGTTCAGTGGTTAAGAAATAGAAACACTGGTTCTTACCATGTTGGAATTCTGATTGTCCGCGAAAACACCTGATACCCAACCACCATATTATCTCCGCAGAATGGCCCTGGAGAACTTATCGCCTGGTCGTTGGTTTACGTTTTTGTAGTAAACCGTGGAAAAGGACGACGGGTTCTTCCAAGACACAGCCTGACAAATCTCTTCTATGGGGACCCCCCTATGGTAGGCCCACGAAGATGAGATAGATCTGGTTGAGTGGGCCTTGGGGCGGCGTCTTTTGCCGCCCCGAGTCCACCAACACCTGGACCAGCCACCGTGCAAGAGTCTGTTTAGCGGCTGGACCGTGCGGTTCTCGTGAGTGATAAATAAGCGGTCATGAGCCCCTCTTAAGGTTTGTGTTCGGCCAAGGTAGTGCTGTAGCGCCCTCACCGGGCACCACAACCTGTCTTCGGCTATTGATTTAACCCTGCCCAATACTGGGGAGGAAGAGGGCGAGTGTCGGAATGTACTTCGCTCATTTTTGCAAGGAAATCCGGGCGAAGAAACAGCGTCGCCCGTTGTTAGTAAATCGGAGGCTGACTTGAGACTGCGTGCAACTCTGAGCAGCGCCGTCCCGAAAACGCCAGAAGAAAGGCCGCCTTAAGAGTGACGTATTTAAGGCGGGTCGCTTTTGACAGGGGCTCAAAGGGGACCCTTAATATACTCCAAGACTGTGTTGAGGTCCCATGGAGGACCACCTTCCTTTCGGCGGGCGCTCGTTGAACATACCGTCGAGAAGAAGACTTAGGGACCCATCTGAATTGATAGTCGACCCGTCTTGAATCCTCGATGAATCGAGAGAATGGCTGACTTATAGTTGGCTATCGCTGCCTGCTGAAGTCCTGACCTGAACTTTTCCGGCAGAAAATCTGCCACTAGAGGCATAGAGGCTCTAGTGGGAGATGTATTTCTCTCATCGCACCATGCGTAGTAGGGAGCCAAACGCTGACTATACGTACGGAGGGTAGACTCTCGTCTACCCCGGCGATGAGAGAAGCAGCTTCTGATGAAAAGCCTCCCTCCGCCGCACGTTCCCTGATAAGGGCCATGCAGCTAACTGCAGGTGCTCTAGTGGTAGACTTGGTACCTCTCCCGGGCATCCGGAGTAGATTTGGTAACTTTCGGGGGGTACTCGCGGCTGTGCCGCTAGTAGATCCACCATCGGTCGAAACCACAGGTGTTTCGCCAGAACGGTGCTATCAGAATGACGTTGCAATCCTCCCTCCCGATCTTGGTCACCACCCTTGCGAGTAGCGAGATCGGGGAAAGCGTAAGCAGTCATTCCTCCCCAGTCTACGGACAGAGCGTCCACGGCGAATGCCTGTGGGTCTGCGACCCTCGAGCAGTACACCGGCAGCTGATGATTGCGATGAGATGCGAACAAATCTATCGAGGGGTGGTACATCACCTCGAAGATCGTCTGGGCGACCTGCGGAGCAAGGGACCATTCTGTAGGTCCCGACACCTTTCCTCGTGACAGATCGTCCGCGAGGATGTTGGTGGCTCCGCTATGTGCATCGCTCTCAACGTAATCTGCCTGGCCTTGCACCACCCTATCAGGCGTAGTGCGTGCAGGCACAACCGTGGTGACCTTGTGCCCCCTTGTCTGTTGAGGTAGGCCACCACGGTTGTGTTGTCCGTTTGGACAACGATATGAGATCCCACGATCACCTTCTCGAAATGCTGGAGAGTTCTCTCCACTGCCCAAAGTTCTAGAAGGTTGATATGGAACTCCGTCTCCGTGGCCGACCATAGGCCCGAGACTGAGTCCCGTGGATGTGGCCCCCAGCCCAGTTTTGACGCGTCGGTCGTCACTACGTGGCCGCACCGCTGGTGCAGGAACCTGACACCTTGAGTCAAATTGGGCTGATGGGTCCACCACCAGAGTTCCTCTCGCGCGAGCTCCGACATCGGAACCGCGACTGATATTGTGTGACGACTGGGCCTGTAAAAGGCTAGAAGGTGTAGTTGTATAGGCCTCATGTGAAAGCGGCAGTGCAGTGCACGAGGTCTACCATACTGGCCATAAGGCCCAAAACCTTCATCCATGCCACAGCGGGTGCTCCCTCTGCCTCGGCCACGAGCCGGGCACACCTCGCCATGTTCGTCACCCTCTCGGGTGAGGGCGCGCGATCCCTCCTTGAGGTTGATCTGGGCCCCTAAGAATAGTGGTGTCTGCGTCGGGACCAAATTGGATTTCTTGACGTTGATCAGAAATCCCAGGTCCCGCACCGTACGGACTACTAGCTCCACGAGACACTGTGTCTCCAGTGGGGTGCGTCCGTAAATGAACCAATCGTCCAGGTAGCAACACATGTTGACTCCCCTGCGCTTCAGGTACGCTGCCACCGCCCTGACCAGGAGTGTAAACACTCTGGGGGAGGTGGACAAGCCGAATGGCAGGCATCGAAACTGGTAAGTTTGACCCTGTACCTTGAAGCGTAGAAACCTCTGATCTTGAGGTGCGATCGGAACATGCAGATATCGTCCGAGAGATCTAGCGATGCCGCCCACATACCCTTGATGGGGCAGGCTAGCACCGAAGCGAGAGTCTCCATTCTGAACCTCTTGGGCCTGATGAACTCGTTCAACGGCTTGAGGTTCAGAATGAACCTCAGTCGCCGGTCTTCTTTGGAGCCAGAAAAAGCGTGCTCCAAAAACCCTTGGTGAAAGGGGGTAGACCGGGACAATCGCTTGCTTCGTGAGAAGCTGAGTGACCTCTGACAGTAGTGCCCGGCGCTGGGGGCCGTCTGGCGGCACTACCGTGGACCTCTGAATTGTGCAGGCGCCACGAGGGTGGCTGGTAAATTCCAGCCTGTAACCCCCACTGACCACTGACAATACCCAGGCGCCCGTGAGATGGCATGCCATCTCTGGGCGTAATGCACATAGCGGCCGCCCACAGGGGAATCCTGTGGAAGTCCAAACCTGCCGGCATGGACTGTCGACCGCCGTGCCCTCAGGACCGATCTGGTTTGCCACCCTTAGAAGAACGGCTCTTCTTAGGGGCTTGCCATCTGGTCCAGCACTACTCTTGCGCTTCCCAGTCTTTTTGGGAGGTGCTGGAGTAGCCTCGGCTCGGTGTAGTCTGTGGTGCGGCGTCCTGCTGAAGCCGGAGCTGGCGCTGAAGAACGCTTAGAAGACTTCTTCTTCTTGTGCTTCTTCTTCGCCTTACTGCCCTTCCCTTGGTCAGGGCAGCCTCCGACTTCTTCAGAGTGCTCTCATTGGTGGCCTTCTTTGCCCGGTCCTCAACCGTGGCGCAAAAGGCCTGTCCAAAGAGTAGCCCCTGTCCCACCGAGTCTGACTTCTTCATTGCATCAGCAAAGTCGGAGCCGTAAGTTGACTGGAGGGACAGACAGGCATTCTCCCGGCGGCGAGATGACATCCTATGGGCTAGGCCCATAGAACTCTCGTTGAGGTTAGCTGTTAGCACCGCTAACAGATTAACCTCATGGAAGAGTTCGGCGTTGCCCGTGGTCGTTCGCTACCTTCCTACCGAGGTGCTCGGCAAGCGTGGTAGCGACGCTAGAGACTCTGATAAGCGAGCGTGCTCGCTTATCGATGAGCTTTAGCTCCTCCTCCCACTGGGGGGAGGACGACCCGTGCGCCTTAGCCGCTAGCGGCAGGCGCTGGCAACGCTCTGGATCCATGTCAGGGACCCTGAGGTAGGTTTCGTAGTCCTCCTGCGAAACACGCAGCGGCAGCGTGCAAGCACGCGGCGTCGAAGCTCCAGCGAGCCTGACAGCCCTCTGAAACCTACCCTTGAGGTCCGCCGGGAATGCAAGTGCAGGCGACCCTTGTGTGGACGCCGCTAGCTGGGCATCCTACTGAAAGATGCCCTGGTCCTCCTGAACGGACTCCTCCTGAGAGAAAGCCAGGCCCAAACCTTGGGCCACACGGCTCATCACCTCAGCGGTGTCCGCAGGCAGACCATTGCTAGCGAGTTCCTCACGGGAAGCGGGGAAGGATACCTGAAGCTAGCTGCACAGTCTCAACAGACTGTGAGTCGCTACTGGTTTCATCTTCCGACTCCTTTCCCTCGCCTTCAGACTCTGACTCACTCTCTGATGAGGAAGAGGTCTGACGACGGCATCTGAAGGTGGACAGGGAGGTGTCGCCACCGTGTGGCTAGCCAACTGAACACCAGCAGAAGAGGGAGTACTCCGCTAGACCCCGAGATGCTAGCTATAGCACCCGGGATCCGCGACGCTCTCGCTGCTGTCGCCCTAGCCATAGCAGTGTGCGGCCTACCCTGAGCTGTATCAGGGTTAGCCACTCGCCGCCGGGTTGGGTAACAACTGGTGGTACTGCTTGCCCAACGCTAGGCGGCACTTGCCACGGTGGAAGACCGTGGACGAAACCACCCTGCGGCGGATACCGCGGGGCATACCCTGTTGGTCGCTGACCCTGAAAGGATCCGCCACCAGGGAAACCCCATGGAGCAGCAGTACCAGTACCGCCTCCCCCTGTTGCCACAGAGACTGTGGTAACCAGGACGAGTACTGCGGTACCTGCGTGGTTGTAGCGTAGGTGCCCGGTAGGGCCCCCGGCTCCGTACCACTGTACCCATGCCTCACAGCGTTCTCCGCTAGAGGATCAAGCCGTGTGTATGGGTACCCCGCCATACTGGCTGTCCCTTGGCTAAAAGGAGCTTGCCTAGTATCACGGGTAGCTGGCGTGTATACCCTCGATCAGTCACCTCGCTACCTGAATAGGCAGTATCAATCAATGGAGCCATGCTCCGCTGAATAGATAGTGATCGATCATAAGAGGGTAATTGACCCATTGACTGTAATGGATCACCCACGCTCTGCTGGCTCTCGAGGACATAAGTGGGTTGTTGATCAGCCAGGCTGTTCAAACTACCTACCCTAACCTCTTGAGCCTCGCCCAAGGTCGCTGTGTGTGGCGGACCACTCACGGCAGCTATGGGCGCGTGCATAGTGGCTACCACTGAAGTCAAGCCGTGCTTCGTCTCGGTAGCTGCCACTGTTTGCACTCGGGTCGCTGGCCCGTGAGAGACTGCGAGCCCAACCCCGGGATAGCCGCTAGCCAGTCCCGGAGGACAGCCGGCAGCCATTCCAAGGCCCAGGGAATCACTCGGCGGTCCCACCATGGAACGCTGCCGTGTGACAACCCCAGTTGGTTCTGCTAAGACTACACCTGAAGCGTTAGCCCGGTATCGTCTCTGCTAAACCCATGCACGCGTTTTCATTCGACCCTTGCGGGGAGCGAAAGGCGTGCGGTGGGCCGTGGATCAACCCAGGCAAGCCCGGGGTTCCACTGGCACGCTGCGTGCTACAGACCGGCCGAGGCAAGTCCGCTGCACGCTGTATGCTGGATTCAACCCAGGCAAGCCGGGGTACCCTTGGCATACTGTCCGTCGCCGGCTACTTCGCGGTGCTAGACCCGCTCGTTAAGCCAGCAATAGACGGGTGTCCACCTGCAAGAAGCTTCGCTAGAGATCTCACTGGTAGACTGGTACTCGCCTGTTAGGGCAAGTACCGCCCTGCTGCCTGCTACTAGCTTAGACGTAAAGTCAGTGCTTTAAGCTGGCTGCTAGGCCTTCGGGCTCGCTAGCAGTCCCGGAGGGTCCGCCTGCTTGCCGGGACCGGAGCCCCAGAGGTTACCTTAAGCGTGGCCCTTGCCTGCCTCGCTAGTACCTACCATATCAATCTTACCTGTAGGCCTCTGTTTCTTAGTCTTACGTCTTCTGTCTGTGTCGAAGACCTAAGCGAGCGCTACTTTCTAAATCCTCGAAGTGGATGTCCGATAAGCCTATGCAAAAGGAAGCACACTTATTTGATTTAGAGCAATCCCTGTGGGAGTAGCAGAGTGGATGCGGGTCCCACTCTGGTACAAGGGAAGGGCATGATTGACAAGGCCTAGACATTGTAGTAATCGGGAGCGTACAGCACTACCCCCGAACACAAGCTCAAGCCCAATAAACAGACCCACACGCACAGTGGCTGGCGCTGATGTAGTGGTATGATATAAAAATATATATACAAAGGGATGAAAAACTGAAAACCTTTTGGGGAAGATTTGTCAGGCTGGTCCTTCGAAACCCACCGAACTCTTAGCAGTAACTCGGCGTCATCCGACGCGTCCTGAAAGATATAACGATAGAGCACACCATAAACATAGCGATAATCACTCACCATACATGTATACACAGTACTGTACAAACATCTATTGTAACTTACTAGTCTGTTATAGTTGTTTTACGTGAGAACAAAAATAAAATGGCGCCCTAAGGGCGGCCATTTTGAAAACGTGTGTCCCGTATATGAGCGGAAACACACATACAAGCTAAGTTTTTGGATCGTTTTGTCACTTTTCTAGCGAAAAATGTCGTCAAAACTATCTCCCTAGCGACTATACTGGTTGGTTTTTACCTCAGTGTAACAAACAAACTGTATATCTCTGGTCCTTTGGTTCAGTAATGATACTTAGCGTTGGTAAAGAAAAATCCACACGTCTATCTCATCTAGAAACCAAGGAGGATAAGGGTGATTATCGTGTGTGGCGTCACCGAATGGGTGAGTCCACTCGGGGGATCGGGGGGTTTTTGTTATTTATTCATTTATGTGGGACAAAATGACTATTGGTTTTTTCCGCATCTGGGATCGATGCAAGAAGTATCTTAATCAACATCGGAACGGTAAGATCGACCGTGTACTGAGTCAGGGAGATTACCAAATTTGGGTGTCAAAATGGACAAAAATGTTTACAAAATAGGGAGCCTCCTCCCTCTCAAATAGGGTTGGCATCTCTGTTTAAATAAATGGAAATTACAGGACTCCTCTCTCTCTCCCCTCCAGTACCAATGGAGCATGGGGTTTTGAACACAGTAATCATCACTGCTTGTTGTTGTAATGCAACTCCTTCACAGGATTATACAAAATGTACCAGACAGGCTTTGTACTTTATTGGAATCTGTACTGAACTTCATTTCCCTACATGTACTCTGATATTTGGATCCTCCTGCTGAGTGCTCAGCCTTAAAAATAAAAATAAATACATTGTAGATGTGCCAGGTTCTAAATAATATCTCTAGCTATTCAGTGATCCCAACGAAAATGTAAAAAAATTGAAATTGTGTATAAATTGCCTGTAAGTGAAGGATATTTTAATAAGTCATTTATGTCATTCTTTTTGAAATGAAAAATCGGTGGAGGTAATATATACGGGGTGGGGATGTGTCACGATTTGGGGTAGACCTTTTCACTGATTTCGATATATCAATGGGTTAAGACCAATTCACCAAAATTGGCACCCAATTATGGCCAATTTGGGTACTTTTTGTGAAAAATTGGTATGTACAATGTATGGGTGGCAAAAACAGCAAAAAGTAGGCATAGAGAAAGCCATCATCTGAAAGTGTATGTGGCACATCCCCATACAAAATCAGTAGTATTGAAACAGTTTAAGTCCCATTCAGTTTTATGCATGCAGCTAAATTTACTACAGATTCGCGTGAAATTTCTTTTAAAATTTCAAAATATTTTACATTTTTAGTACCAGTACATGCGCTATATGTCTAAATTTAACCTTCCAGCTTATGAATAGATAGCTGGAAGTGATAAATTGTAATGTATTTTGTAAATTGTTACAATATTTACACATGAAATTTCCCAATAACCAGTAACTTTCCTAAATTATTGTTTCAAATTTTTTAAAGCAGCTTAAGTGAACAGCATAGGCCTACATTGTAAGTGCCCATGTGCTATTTTCAAGGTCATACATGTACATTGTACAACATTCTGACTTAACAAATATATTAGACTCCAGAACCGGGACCCGGACTTAAAGTTGAACTTGAAGCCAAGCACTCCCATTTTGTGACATGTGTGTTAAAGACCCCCTTTTCTGTGATCACTGTAAGCTAAAGACCCGGGGGGGGGGGCACTAGACTTTGGAAGTGACGCGGATGTACGGACAGCAGTCCCAAACTAGGGGTCTTTCAGTGCGAGCCTAGACACCGAAAGGGGGGGGGGGTAAGTGAGAAGGCCCCAACCCAAAAGGGGTCTTTCTGTGAGACTGGGGAAAATCTTGCTGGAAAAGGGGGTCATTCTGTGAGACTGGGAACAATGTTGGGTCAAAATATAAAAGATGATACAAATTTTCAAAAATGCATTAATTTAAAATTTGAAGAAAAAAAAAATGGAAAAATAGGGTCATTCAGTCAGAAATGTCCCCAAAATTTTGAAAAAAAGGGGTCTTTTGGTGATAGGAAAACAAAAAATGGGGCCATTGGGTGAGAGAGAGTTCAGTAAAACAAAAAAAGGGTCACTGCATGAGAGGGAGTTGAAAAATGGGGGTCAATATGGCATCACTACCCTATCATCCATTTTTAGTAAGTGCCCCCCCCCCCTGGCCAAAGACCCATATTTTTGTCAAACACATGCATTCTCTATAGTCACCCAAATGGCCCTTTTTCATTTGATCCGTCACAAAGGGCAAATTCCCTGGTTGAACAATAATGTACACAGTCAGCGGTGTAGTATGTGTTACAAGGGCACCGGGGTACCTCAATCGATTTCGCTCGATTTAAAAATTTAAAAATTCTAGAAAAAATTTAGAACAATTGCTGAAAAACTGCTTGTGCCCAAAAATCAGACCCGGTTCCCCCCAATCATGACCGGTGCACGTCCCCCCTCCCATATATGATGACTGACACCATAGGCGTAGATCCCGGGGATTTCTCCCCCATATTTTGCCAGGGGGATGGTCCATACAATCATCCCCCAATGTTGACGCCTGATAATGGGTTTCTGACCAAATTAACCCCATATTTGCCCCAAAAGTGCAAATTTTCACGCGCATCTATTCTACTTTTACACCATATTTCATCAGTTTAGCTTCAAAATAGTAAAACATTTTCGCGCGCAATTGTACCATAAACTTATTCTGTCGCCAAAAGGTGCTGGATTAACTATACTTGAAGAATTTTTTCCAACTCCATCCCCCCAATGTCAAAAAGAAATCTACGCTCAATACAATCATGTACTTGTAAATGAACATGTCAAAATTCATTTGTGGCAGCAAACAGTATTCCACTGACAAATTCCATGATTCAGCAGCTATGTTGCAGCATATACAACATTATTTAATGCAATGGAATTTTTCAACATGATCAATATTAACTAAAATATTCATTGCATTCACTGTCATAATAAATTTTTATCAGTTCACATTAAATAATATCACAATTCATAAATCTAAATTGATCTGAATGAAACGGTATGTTAAAAAAAATGGTAAATAAATTTCCAGGTTCAAGTGTGATTGCTAAAAAATGCTAAACATGAAAAATTTATTTGATCCATGCTGTTTACTATGAAAATGGAAACAGTAGTAAAATTTATGCAATTCAGTAGCAAGTCATTTTCATTTTTCTATTCTGTACAAATATGTGGCCACCATTCATGCGTGTCGATCTGTCAACCATAAATAAACATGATCATGATGATTGATAGAAATACAATAAATAATGATACCTACGTTTTTTAATGTTGTTGTTTTCCTTTTCTGGTTCCATATTCACCATAGTTGCTGCTCTTGACAAAACGTCTAATGGTGTCTCCGCCATCATAATCACAGCTATGCTATGCTATGCTATGATGATGAGAAAATTATGATTCACTCTGCACTCACGGCTCTATCCAAATGGATCTACCAGGTGGTATGTGTGCGTACAAAATCCTATGCAAGGTGTCTGTGCGTTGAATCGTGAATGTAAACACGGGTAAAATAAAATACGGCACGGAATCCCCTCTTGCAGCCGCTACAATACCCGAACTACGAAAAAAATATACTCCACAGTCGAGCAGCTAGTTAATGACATGAAATATTCACGAGTTTTTCTTACATTTCCTCGGATTCTACGATAATTTTGCCAAATTATGACCCGACTGTACATCCGAGGTTCATGCAGATCAAACAAGTTGCGCGAAAATATGTGTGGAATGATGGAAAGGAATGTCCCTTGGTCGAAAACATTATTTGTAGGGGATAGCTAAATTTGACATTCCTTTCTACTGCATTCCTTTACGGTTACTGCGCTATCTTGCTCACGTTTATTCACTACTGCAGGTGTAATAATTGGATAACATTCATTTCTAAATCCGCAGCATTAACAAGTTGAATATAAAATCCCTCTTTACATAAAAACGGATAATTTGTCTACTTCTATCATTTAGGAAATTTAATCACCCCCTCCGGTATAGAGTAGACGTATCCATTTCATTTGATCATTCATCACGCACCAGGGGAATTATATACGGCCACTTGTTAGCTGAACTGTACTGTTCCCTGCATATATTGTGGTTCCACAATAAAGAATTACATTGCACAGGGCAACAAAGGGGCACATAAACTTTTCCACATTTTTTTGGATACCAGCAAAGAACCTCCTTGTAAATATTTTATGTCCCAGACAGAGATTCATTATTTTGATTGAAATTGATTTTTTCAGTCCTTGGTATTTCTTTTATTTGAATTGAATGAAAATGGTATGTGAATCAATTTGATCACAACTTCCACAACACTGAAAAAGTATAGGCCTATGTTATGACATATTTATAGTAATTAAACTATTTAAATTACCCGTTAAATTACTACTTCAAAATTTCAGAACTATTAAAAGCTGAGAGCTAAATATAATTATATTAAAGAGAAATTGATCATGGGCCTCGGGCTGGGCCTAAATTCTGGTACCTATGAGATTTGAAAATACTTTGATGAGATCAATTCCAGAGATCCTGGCTAGAGATGAACGCCTCATGAACGGATATAATGAAATAACCACCCCTTGCCAAAAAAGCCCCTTTTTTTGACCCAAAAAGTCCCATTTGCAAGAGTAGCTAGCTAAGAAATAAGAGTGTTTTTTTAAAGGGCATTTCGTGATCCACAGCATCATAAGAAATAAGAGTAAAAAGATCTAAATTTTGAAGAAAAAAAATCCACTTTTTCAAAATCCATCCCCAAGTCCACTTTTTTTTCTTCAAAATCAGCCCCTCCCCTAATCCAAAAAATCCTGGTTACAGGCCTGCTCAAAGGTGATATTATTAAATTTTCTATGGCCTGCCTGATATACTACATTCGGAAGCGGATCGTAACACTTAGGATTGGGTACTGGGATGTGCAATTCCGAAAACATACCGCGAAAATAAACAAAATTTGACACAAAATTTTTATTATTTCCCTTCAAAATTATGATGAGTTTGGGGCTCGGGCAAACCGGGTGCAAACTGACATGAAACTGAAAATTTTCATATAGAAAAAAAATCAAGACTCAGCGCTAAAACACAATGAAGAATCTGCACTTTTTCCAGATTTTACAAGAATTTTTTTAGTTAAAAAATACCAAACAGCAAAAATTTTTCCAAAGTTTCCAAATTTTCGTTTGATCGTCAGCTTTCCACATTTTCGTTTGATCGTCAGCTTTTCATCCCAGCTACATACACTTTACATATCACTAGATTTATAAAGTGTACTTCGAGGACTGCTATCTCAATTTTTAATAATTTTCCATAATATGTGCATTACGAGACAAATTTAAAAAAATCAAAATTATTTGATTACAGAAGGACATTCTTCGTATTCATAATGCAATTCGATATGTCTGATGTCCCACAAAAATAATGTCCAAACACTCCTACCAGAGCTCTTAATGTGAAGGATAAGTCATTAACATTATCATTAATGTGCATTTTTGAAATTAAAAATTTGGCAAAAAAAACAAGGAAAACAGGAATATTGACAACAAAAATGAAGCCCCCTTCAAAATTATACATGTCGCTAATTTCTCTACTTTAAAAGTAGAGTAGAGATTCATGTGAAATGTCTTATTTTATTTGTGATGATTTTTACGATCCTCCAGATGATCAAATCACTGAATGAGCCTTTAATGTGGTAAGATTAAAATTAATGCAAGATGCATCAATAAAGATGGAAAAGGTAACAAAATAAAACATGTGGAATAAACAAATACACTAATATTAATTATAAATTCTAAAGAACAAAAATAGTAAATTGATATTTAAAAAATAGTGTCCTCCCCCAAGAAAAAACCCCACCTCAAACATACATTTCTATTACATATTTTTATCTGCTTTTCTGGCAGTAAAATGTAGAATCAAAGTTCTAATGAAAATACTAATGAATTGAGATGGTAGAAATGGAAGTATTTAGATTTGATCTATTGGGCAAAATAGATGGTTGTATTTCATCTGTAAGAATGAGTCACTTCATCTTCAATCTACTATTGGTATGTTGGTATGAAGTGAGTCATTCACTGCTCTCTTACTTTAATTACAGACTCTTCTACTGCAGGCCAATGAGTAATAGAATTCAGTTAGCATAAAGCTGCATAAGCATGCTGTTGTATATTTATGCTAAATCTACAGGGAAAGAATCCTTAGCAGGTATATCATTTTCAAGCAAATCAGCTTTTTCAGAAAAAAAATTCATTTTATTGGCTTCTTGGTGGTGACCAAATGCAACTGGTCATTTGGTGTTTGATCTATGAAACTTCTATTAATTTTGATAGGGCTTGGAAATTATTCCCGCAACTAAAGAAATACAAATGAAAAGTGTGTGATTTTAACTCTATTTTAATATTAAGAAATTATTTTGGAATTGTACAAAAAAAATAATACACAGTTGTAGACATCTTTCAAGTGTAGCAAAATCTTATTTATTATTTATAATTCTTTTGCATTTCATACAACACAAAAATGATACTAATACTGTATTTTGGCACCATTAAACTATTATGCCCTTTGCACTTGATTCTTGAGTTTTCCCAGGGCCCTGCCCACTTGCATTTGAATTAATTATTACAATTTTTGAAAAAATTACAACTAAAAGCATGTTTTTGTGGTAAAAAAACCTAAAACTTGTGCATTTTTTTACAAAATACCTGCAATGCGATCTGAATATGCTTCACATATTGCACCCGCTATAGAGCACGCCTCCTTTCTATATTGGGTAAATTGGTGTATAGAAAATTCTTAATAGAAGATTCTTAATTTTGCTTGATAATGAAACTTGGGAAAATAATGATGGAAAAAGTAACCTAGCTTGTTTTGTTTCTGAAAATATGCAATATGAAACTCAGAATCAAGTGCAAATGGCATAATGGATGGTACGCCTTGCAGAGGATTGACATCACACAATTTAAACACTCACATATAATTGCATACATTACAATTGTACTGGTTAATTCACAGAGTACTGACTAATTAACTACTTGAGTATGATCTTTTTGCCTATTTCAGGATGATTTCAATCATAATCCCACCTTTTTTTCTCTCCAAAAAATGTGGAAGTATAATTGGATAATTATGGTAATTACTACCAATTCTAGAAAAATAAAAGTGTAAATGCCATATCACATCAATTTTGAGAGAAAAAAAAAGTAAAAATTTTGCATTTTTAGAGCTTTTTTTTAAACAACCACCCCTAAAGACTTGCACTTAAAAACTAATGCCAGTCTATGCATTTTGACTTTGGCAACGGTGCAAGAGAGTCAGAGAGTGACACATTTTAGCCTATTCACGATTTTGATTTCTTAAACTTGTACCATGCCAAGTCTATGAATTTAGTGACTGTTATTTAAGAAAACATGCAAAATTAGGATTTTGTCAAAAAATTGATGAAAATATAGAATTAAAACTTTTTATCCTAATTTAATCCTATAAAAGGATTAGGATTGAGCTGTTTCATTCAGCAAAACATTATATTTGGTAATTCAATCAAAAAATAGTTTTGTATTTTGTTGACATTGTGAGAAAGCAGCATTGTCATATTTGCACCACATAAAATTTGAAACTTTACACATTAAATGCACTTTTATAAAATCTGCTGTTGCTGACAGTAAACAGATTCATCAGCCTCTCCTGGCTGATAATACACCCTCTTCAGTCGGGATACATCCAACCGGAAGTAAGGATCAACAACCATCATTCTGATGATGCCTACCGACCATGATAGGCGAAACCGTCAAAAGTGAGTCATATTTTTGGTTTTGTTAAAATGAAATAATTTATAAAATCAGTTGTTGCTGGTTTAGCAAACCAAAGTGATGCAGCTTTGTCTATAACACCAATTTCTTGCATCCCAAGTAATAAACATGAGTTGGGATGTTAAAACAAATTTTTTTTAGCAGAGAATATATCCTAGGCATGACCATGATAACCATCCAATGACCTTTGATTTAGATCGTGTTAAAACACTCAGGCTTACAAGAAGGCTTTAAGTTTAAGCCACAATGTACAATCTTTTAAAATAAACTTACATCTACTGTATTCATTCCTTTAACCACCCATGCCCCTAGTATAAGCGCCGCCCACCCAGCAACTTCACTATAATTAAAGTTGAGATAAAAACAATTTATCGCGTCTGATGTCACTGTCAATTACGATCCTTGATTGGTTTACACAGGTTAATCAGCGCGTAAAAGGAAGACCGATCTATCTGGTGCTGATCGGATTTTACAAGGCAAAAAGCAGCTTTTCTAGGCACTGTGGACATGGTGCCTTCACCAAAGAAAGTTTCCTACTATAAAGACCTAACTTTTGAGATGGTTTGCATGTCGAAAGGTGCAAAATTAACAATAAGACGCCCAGTTATAAATCCGCGTTCAGCAAGTCATCATCACGATACTTGTAAACAAACCGTGCTCGAGTTTGATTGACAGATGACGTCAGACGCGATAAATTGTCTTTATCTTTCATTATACACAAGATCCTCCATCATTATGTGCAGGATTCAACTACACATGACCCTCCATCTTATATGTGCAGGATCCAACTACACATGTATCAAACACAGAACCATAATGTACACATGAAATCCATATTTGGACCATTTTTAAGGGTACATGAAATTGTGTAAACAATATAAAAATAAGCGCCCGCCCAAAATGACTTTATTAAGCGCACTTAAGGTGGTACTACACCCCTGGTCAATTTTGTGCCTATTTTTGCATTTTTCTCAAAAATTATAATGCATTGTGTGACAAGTAAGATATGTATATTATAGGGACAAGGACCACAACTAATGCACTGAAAATTCAGCAACTCAAGGCAAGTAGTTATTGATTTATTGATCAAATACTGATTTTCCCTCATTTTTGACTGTAACTCCACAACTGCTGTCTGTGCTGAAATAAAAATTTCCAGTGCAGTAGTTGTAGTCCTTGTCCCTATAATATACATATCTTATTTGTCACCAATGCACTATAATTTTTGAGAAAAATGCAAAAATAGGCACAAAATTGGCCAGGGGTGTAGTACCCCTTAATGGAACAAATGTGGTAATTGTAATCCACCAGATTCATTGAGCTTGTAGAAAATCAAAGCAATTTCGAATTAATACAAATCCCTTGTAGAACACCACATTTAATTTTAAGTGGCACATGATAAGTGGGGTTTCTTTCATTTGACCTCTTTATGATAATCAGAAAACCTTCTTGACAGTTTAATTAATATTGTTTTTTATCATTTTTGGCAAATAATTTATAACATTAAAATTGAACCAAAATTGTATGTATATTAGCTTTTTATATGATGCCATGCCATACATGAAAGAAATTATTGGCCTCCTCACGATGATTATTGCTCTTTCTCCATTCATACAAACTTTTAAAAGTTAAGGGGTACTACACCTGTGGTAAATTTAGACTATTTTTGCATTTTCTCAAAAAATAATAACACACTGGTAACAAAAGTTATGTATATTATTGGGGCAAGGAATCCAATTACTACACTGAAATTTCAGTGACTCAAGATAAGCGGTTCAGTATATATGATCGAAAATGAGGTACATCCTAGCGGTACCTTATTTCTTATCATAAATAATGAACCACTTGTCTTGGGTCACTGAAATTCCAGGGTAGTAATTGGATTCCTTGCCCCTATAATATACATAACTTTTGTTACCACTGTGTTATTAGTTTTTGAGAAAAATGCAAAAATAGACACAAATTTATCGAGGAGTGTAGTACCCCTTAAGATAACCTTAACCATTAATTGTGGTCTTCAAATTTGTCATGGGCTTATGCAATATATATTCATTCTAATTTTCCCCAGATTTTACTCCTCTTCTACTCTTCTTATCTAATAAACTTGCTTTCTCCCATTTCATTGTGTATATGTATTTTTAAGTTGATAAGGACATCATAACTGGTCTTTTTGCATTTGTACTGAGTATTTTCAACATTATGTGTTGTGCAGAAAATGGAAATGAATAATAAAAGTCCAGCTGTGCTTGCTTTGAATTCCAGCTTGAATTTGTTTTTATCACTTTAAAAATAGCATGCATTCCTTCTTCCAACCACCATCTGGTTTGATAATGTTCTGGTTTGATAATGTTCTACATGATTAAAGGTACACCTCTGCATCAAAACCCCTTTGACATCAACATATACAACAAACAAACATAAGCCAAAAAAAAAAGGTTTGTCTCAAAGCTCACGAGTGGTTTGAAAACAAATGCGAAATGCAATTTTTTTTTAAAAACTAAAAATGTTTTTTTTTAATAAAAAAATTCCTCATTTCTTTTTTCTCAAATCATGCAATTTTACAAATGCGCGCACAAGCTTTTTTTGGCTTAATCAAACAACCACAAAAAGACATTTTTATACCTCCACACACTGGGAAGGTACAATTGCTCTAGAATTTCTTTCTATGGTATAAGATGGGGAAATTCAACATATAAATTAGGGGTTTATTAGGAGCAATGTTAGTCTAGTGTTGCAGTTCCCATTCTCTAGTTTTACGGGTCCCTTGCAAATGGGTCAAATGAACCAAAATCATTTATCTTTCAAACACTAAGGGAGACAATCTTAACTGAAGAGACACAGACCATACGTTTTTTATTCTTTGATTTAAAGCCATATTGTATGATATTTTTTAAATGAATTTGGTTAATTCTTTTAAAACCTAATTTGTTGGCATATTTGTAATGTTTATATGGTATCCCAACTTAAAATTGGAATCAGCTAAATTTGTTGTGTTTATAGGACAACATGGCAATTTTGAATTAATGTATCCTCTATAGAGCTCCACATTTAAGCGGCAAAGATAGTTTATTTTACCTCATTATTTTATTTTACCTCATTATGACTTAAAATGACTAAAAAACCTTCCTAACAATTACTAGTGATATATTTCATATTTTTTGTGAATAACACAAATATAATTGTATGGTTTTAAGGAATCATCAAATATTTGCATGACTGATGTGCACTTATGTGAATCTATGCAAACATAAGGTCAGTGATTTTATTGATGTATGCATTAATAACAAAAAACATATAATTTTTGCCATTTATAAGTTGAACAAAGTATAGCCAGGATATGCCCAAAAATATCAATCTTATTTTATATGGACTTTGAGCTCTTCAACATGTAATCTACATGACTGTGTGTATTATGAGGACCTTGAAGTGTGGATTGCATCTCATGATCTGCACTATGGAATAAAGTTTATTTCCACTCACAATACTAAATACTAGGACTAAAGAGGGATGAGGTCCCAGGTTCAAATCCTGGTCAAGGTTAATTTTTCTTTCCTTAATTAACTTATGACTCCACACACTTTGCAGATATCCTTTTACAAATTAAGTGTACTGCTAATCGTCCAGTATTATTTTGCACAAGGCACGGCGTTGACAACAGGCAAATAATTATTTTTTCCCTGCAATGAATCATGTCCTAATACTCTGTTGGTGAGCGATGGCCAATTGGTATTACAGTAGCTCGCTTTTCTGAATGCAAGAAAAGGAGTCCTATCTGATTGGCCAGAAACCGTTCGCTAGATCGCTCAATGTTGTAGTACAAACTCAGATGTAGAGATGTATCCAATTCCATTTAAATCAATATTCAATTATTGATGCAGATAAAAAAAGTTGTACAGTGTTTCAATATGCCCCATTGTACTATAGACTTGTGATTTAATATTCTATAGCCAGAGAAATAAGTGCTCTACAGTATGCAGGTCTGAGCTGATATGTTCTTTTGATATTTTTATATTCTCAAACAGTTGAATATATCACATTATTATTGGTCAATTTAAAAACATTTCGGTGAAAATGCAGTTAAATATATGTGTTGAAAGATAACGGTAATCGCAGCTGAGTGTATTGAACTTCTAGTTAGTGTATTGAAAACAAAACCTGAGTTTTACCTGACAACAAATCAAATTTTCTTGTAATGGCAACGTCATATGGGGTACTGAGCATGAGCAGATCGTAAAAATGTGTATGAATGGAAACGCTGTGGCATCTCATATCGTTCAAGTGATATGCTTAGCCTGAGTCGCTCTGCCTATCTCGAACAAAATCGCCATGCGTAGCTGTTGAAGAACAAGTTGATTCGCAGTACTATCACAGCAATTTTTGACAGGAAGATATAGGGATGATGACGCTCTGCAAGGGCTTACATGCACATGCTTGACGCCGCGCACATATAGGAAAGGGTAATATGTTTAGAAAGGACCTTGAAGTAGCAGTTTAAAACAATATCAGAAACTACATAGGTAGATACATTTCTTAGGTATATTTTGTTTTACCTGGATGGTCATTTATACACACCATTAGGCTTATCTCCGGTTTTATGCCAAAAACAATTCAGCCTATTCTGGGCACTTTTTTTGTCACTCAGCCCCTGTAGTTGAAGGTACTTGCGGAACACCTATGTTATCTTTAGGATTCACTTAGCTACCTTCTACCAATTATTAACACACTATTTGGGTCATATGTTTAGGGAGCGGAGGTTTGGTAATTAATTTATCTATTTGTTAAAAGAGCAACACATTTGGATATTATCTTTTCAATTACACAGATAAGAGATGGTACGGTACAAAATTTAGATCAAAATCTGCTCCTATGCAAAGAAATGGTAATTTCAGTCCAACGTTTTTTGGTTGGGGGGGGGGTATATTCCCTACAGAAACCAGTGTGTGAATAAATATTTAGCAGAGGGGCAAAAGTGTGGACAATTTTTTTTTTCTGTAAAATAAACAAAAACAATTACTGGTCAAAGACAACCTGTGAAAAATCTATTTAATACATGATTAGACATACATCATTACACTCATCTTAACTACACAAACCATTTTGCACCAAATTGAGTTAGCACATTTTTCAAATCAAGTTGTAATGTTTCAAATAACCTAACCTAACATACATAACAACAAGTATTTATATGCACCTTTGCCAACAGATTCAAGGTGCAAGAGAAAAGAAAACCAAAAAACTTGATTCATAAATACAGAAAGCAATGGGAGCAAAATTAGCAAATTTTAAGGAAATAAGTCACTTTAAGGCACTTTTCTCACATATTATCATTGGTTCAATAATGAGTTCATTTTCTTCCATAACATGTAGGCTCTCAAAGCCTTTCACATGTAATTTTCAGTGACAGCACCTATGTAAGCAAAAAGAATATTATTCTGCAATAAGCTCAAACATGGTGCAATCAGACAAATTGGATTGCTGGAAGTGCTGGTAAGGTATCAACATGATTGGTACCCATCAGTTTCCAGTAACTATGGACTCGACTGCCACATCAAAATGCAACATTTAAGATGCTGGCGTACAGGTAAGGTTCTATCAACATGATTGGTAGTACCCATCAGCTTCCAGCGATATTGGCTCGACTGCCACATCAAAATGCAACATTTAAGATGCTGGAGTACAGGTAAGGTTCTATCAACATGATTGGTAGTACCCATCAGTTTCCAGCGATATTGGCTCGACTACCACATCAAAATGCAACATTAATATTGTCCAAATTTAAAACTTTTGCTCATTTTGAAAATGAAACATAAGCCAACAAAGGGTGGATTGGGGCAAAATTGAATCTAATATCAGGCTCTGTTGTTATACTATCTAGAAAGGTTGCCTCAGTGTGAGCAAGTGCCCTCGTCCAACCCTTTGGGCTGGTCTCATGCATACTACATACTCACCAAGTCCACAAATGCCACAAACTATGGCTAAAATGGAACACATACAGACCCTTGTCTGAAAAAGCCCATAGTGGGTCTATGGTTGAACTTGAATCTCAATGCTCAAACCATTTTGGTTGAAAAATCAATCTGCAGTAGTATAAAAACTATAAATGTAAGTATTCTAAAACATTGTTTACCTCATATCATTTCCACAACTGAAGTTTGTTCGGTTTATTTAAGGTGGAAATTATTCGGTTTTTGTTACTGCTCGCGTCAATAAATTCCCAACTCTCACACGAGTAAATTCACATAAGTGTGCGCCAGTCACACAACTAGCGTAGACATTGTGCTCAACAGCATGCACGCCATTCTATATCAATGCACGTTGTTATGAGTCTTATTTTTTCCGCCTTATATAAGCCGAACAAACTTAAGTAGTTTTCAGGACAGAAGATGTTATAAAACCTTTTGGTTTAGAAGTACAAAGACCATTATATGTTTAGTGTGTGCATTATTTTAAAGATTGTACCACAGTTGATATGATCCTAAAGTTTTACATATTATTTTGAATGCAGACCCTCCTTGACCTTGAACAAATTTGAGCCATTGCTTTTACAATCTTGATCATTAATTCAATACATCAACTATGACACCTGTCTATTCAATCACAATTTTTATATCTATTCCTATAACAGATTATTATTTTCTTTCCTTTTAATTAAATTACTCGCCTTAGCTTGTGGAAAACTATTTACATGCCCGCAAGTCTCCATATGAGAAAGGCTGTAAAATGACCAGCATATAGCTATGTACCAAACACTAAAATATGTGTAGCTTTGTACATTTGGCATTAAGCTTTGTACATTTGGTATTAAGGTTACAACTTACATATATATGCAGCATTTAAGTTATTTTATTTAGGTTAGTTTATGCTGCCGTCCGTTTAAATAAGGTGTTTAATTTATCATATAAGTATCTTATTTACATATATAAATATTGAGATATACATTTGTCAAATGATTCTTCAAACTACACACCGACACACATGTGTTCTTACATACCCCGGTACCACTTTCTGCATGAAGATAATTAAGTCAAAAATACAAATATTTACCATAGCAGATTTTCTCAATGAAATAATGTTAGCACATACATTATGTACAATCATGCACAGACTCATAGCTGGGAGGTGGGGTGATTAATGTCTCTAAAACTTTCATCATCTGATTAAAAATGGTGTCAAAAAAAAAAGGAAATAAAAAGGGGGAAGAAGAAAACCCATCAGGAAAACATGAGAAAGGAATCATTATTGAATCAATGGGCGGACATGAGCAAATAATTAAAAATTAATAATTATTGCAAGTGACAAAGCACTTGTTTTTACATTCTTGCCTTTATTTTGTATATAACTTTTAATTTATGACCAATCTTAAATGCAAACTTTGATAATTTCTACATGATTTATCAAGGTAAAGTTGTGAATCATAGATTTACAGTTAGTTTGGGGTGAGAGACAATATCTTGCTATTTTGTCTCAAGAAAATTTGCATGGAGTACATGTATTTCCCAAATATCCAATTTTGCCTGTGCTTTGAGTTTAGCACACAAAACTAAAGCACTTTGGTCTGGCACATAAGCACGTATTAAACATACACACACGTTTGACCAATATGTCATTTTACAAATTTGACACTATTGGTACACAAATTACATTTGAAGAGAAGGTTAGGTTATATGTATAAAAATCATCCATATTCTCCCCACACAACATGAATAATAGCCAGTAAAAAACAAATTCCACTGACCAATGCCCATCCAGGATTCAAACTTGGGTTTTTTGGTTTACCAGTGCATAAGAGAGCTGCACTGCAAATTTCATCATTACTCTATAATGCAGATAAGATTTACAAAACCAATGAATTTACAAAAATACTTTGCAACTACTATAACATATTACCCTGTCAATAAACAACAAATTACATTAATATCCTCAGTTGTCATGATCCAGGTACTTAACACCAATAAAATTCATAATTTAAATTCAAATGCATAATATCAGAGCACATAATTTGCTTAATTTCAGTCAGACATCAGGACAGCCCAAATAATAGTCCAGGCTTTTCTGATTTTTTTTTACAAATGTGGACGCATTACCTGATAATGATAGGGGCACAAACTTGTCGCGCTAAACAAATTAAATGCAAAGTTTTTGAGATTTATTTTTTAAATCTTGCATAACTTTTGGTGTCTTGTATTGTCTTCTTTACATGTATAAAGTTGAAGTGCAAAATAAATTTTCTTATACATTTTATAGTTGAAGTGGTTCAATATTTTACATTTTTAGAGTTAGAATGCAGGCTGAATATTAATATCACTTGACAAATGCTGGAACCTGCCAGTTCTATTAAAACAAATGACAGGTCCAATAGTTTTGCCAGTGGCAAATGGAATAGTAACATATAGACACGAAGTGTTTTATTAGGTAAAGCTATTACAAATCTTTGGTTATATAAAATGTATTGTACTGATTTACCACTGCCTTGGCTTCTGATCCTTGTTTAAAAGATAGTTGTTCCAGTACAAGTCTACCATTTTCTGTCTTAAAATAGAATGCTTGTGTATTATTAGATAACCTATTACTATAATAATAAATAAATTAATCTCGAAGCGCTGTATAAAGCATTAAAACGTTAAAACAATAAGCAAATATTATAGAGTTAACAGGCAAAAAATATATAGATTAAAAAAACCTTGACAAGAAACATGATAAAAGTATGCAACAAAATATAATAAAGGGCACGGCAAATGGGTGGCTATGACAAAACGCACGAGAGGACACCAAGAGCCAAACCATCCACCGGTCGTGCACCGTAAAACAAAATATTACAAGGCAGTGCCGCACGGCAAGTGGATGGTTATGACAAAACACATGAGAAAACAAAAGAAAAAAACCATCCATCCACCTGTCGTGCGCCACTCAAAACAAAACATGCAAGATAAGGGAACGGTGGACTGATGGTCCCTCCAATGAGACTGAAAAACACCAAACTAGGAGAAAATAAATCCTCAGATGTGAAATCACTTGTATATTGCACTTGTTTTCTTAAATTTATACCAATAAACATACTTTAGTGATAGTTCGTATGCCTTCCTTGAGGTAGTAAGTAAAGTGAAACCAATTTTTGTGATACTTTTATATAAATATCATCATTATGTTTAGAGACACATCTAAATTACTGCCTTAAGGACAGCATACGGACTATTGTGTTCCCTCTGGAACACATGTATTGCCTGCTTTTTTGATTTTTAGAATAATTGGGTCTTTTTTCTGTTGACATGCACAGAAAAGGATCAATGGGTCTAGGAACCTGGTAAGACTATAGTTTAATAGAGCAATAGCCTGGGTCATGTCAATCATTACTCCCGGTCATCACTACTCAGAAGGTTCCAACATTCATAAATAGTATGCTAAATTACAAAAGGTTCTCACCCATTAGAGCTACAACCAAGCAACTACTAATATACTTCACCAAATGATCATATTGACCAAATTCTGTTAAGCAGCTGTTATTTTGTTTTAAAAGGCAGAAACAACATTATGGTGCATTATAGAAGAAAGTGACAGCAAATGACCATTTACTGACCTTCGGCCATAGCAGGTAACATAAACATTTGAAATGTTTCACAACTGCCAATAAGTTTTTCAGTTTTGCATCACGAATAAGAAACAAAGGTTTGCAATGCCATTAAGCAAAATAGTTGCATGGCAATTATGATAAATTTTTAAGATTACAATAAATACAAACAATACCAAAAATATTTGTAAGGTGAAGAAAAATAATCCTGTTCTATGGGCCTGACCGACCCAAATTTTTTTGAAAGCTGTCTGGAATTAAAAACACTTGTTTTTTGGCCGAAATGGATTAATTTGTTTAGGGTCATTACTGTTGGAACGGCAGCCACTCTGAAATTCAGTAAATCATTAAAAGGGTGGGGTTTAAACTTTGTTGGTGAAAAGGGTGGCTTGATATAAAGACTAAGAGTAAAATAAAATGTGTGGGGATTGTTTCAACTTACAATAAATTTTTATCAAATGATCAAATTATCATAGTTTCCGATAATAATCGCATGAAGTGGAGGGGGGTCCTGACTTTGTAAATAAAAAGGGTGCCTTAGTAAAAAGGGTGCCACAAAAGTAAATAGCACAGGGTGTGACCCCTCTGTCAACAGTGGCCATTTCCAGAAAACAACATGAAATAAACAAACATCCAGAAAAGTCAGTCAGCCCATAGAACACATTTTTGTCGCCTAAAACAGCATAATAAAACCGCCATTAACTTGAATCATTAGTTTCTAAGACATCAGCACTAAAAAATGGAAAGTATCAGAAACAGCATACTTTTTCTCAACATCCAACACATTTTACATGATCACATCACCTAAAACAAAAGTGCCCAAGGTGTGCTGGGCAGTGGAAAAAATAAGTCGACCCGAAACAGCCATGATGAGTTATTTGTCCACAAGATCATCCTGCAAGTTACACTACAATTATAAGTACTGGAGTTGAAACTGGGCCGTAGCAAGCTGGGCGTACTCCCAATTTTTTTTTAAAGTAAATTTTTATGTATTTTTTATAACATTATACCAATTTTGCCATAATGCTTATATATAAAAATAATACTCTAATATGTCCATTTTGCATACGAAAATGAAAAAATAATGCTAAAATTCCAGGATGGATACAACTTCTTTTTTGTTTTGCACTATAAAATATCTGTGTTTAGCCAACAACATTGTTGATGCAGAGTAAGAGATGTTATTTAGAAACAGCATTACCTCATCCACTCCTTCACATCACGCTTGTACCACTTAATAACTCCGTCTTCATCGAGTTGTTTCATGATGGCGATTTCCTTCTTGAAATCATGACTGCCTTTCACATTTCTAAATCTAAGAAATTTATTATCATAGTAATGTTCTGTGTACTGCCATGTGAAACCCATGCCATAGACACTGACGCTGTCGCAAGCGTGCAGGGCTGTAAATAACATCATACCACCTGTAGTTGGGCGAAATGACCGGGTTGATTCCCATCTGAAACAAGCAGAAACATCAAAATATTGGATAAGCCCTGCTATATCAAGAAATATTTTAGGAACACATCATTAGATATACCAAACACACATCACAAATCTGCTAAAACTGCCAACTGTTTTCATAAATAAATTTGCTCATTTACATTACAAAAATCTAAACAAACCCATTATCAAAAGAGTATTTTTTGATTTATCATATTTTCAGCTAATCTACTGCTGTTCCTTTTATGTCAGCTGACTTTACAAACCATGTGACTACGACATCACCACACATATTTCACAGCCCCCGTGTCCCAAATAAGAAATAACCAACACTACATCAACTGCAGGCAGGTATCACATAATATGAAAGTACTCCTTAGTCCTGAGGTTCAAATCAAGTTTGGGAGCATATAATGTATGTCAATAATATTCAATACTAGATTTATCTACTCTTTAACCCTTTGAACCCTGGCCTACCACATAGTCCCGTACAGATAGCCAAATGATTCTGATGTTAACAAAACAGATCGCATTTGATGTTACGTGAGACGCTTTAGCGACTCTTCAGGATTTTGACACTCCATGGTCAAAGCCTCTATAGCGGCTTGTCGCGATTACGGTACAGGTTACCGTGAGCCGCCATGGCGGCTCGTCGGGTTCAAAGGGTTAAAATATTTGACATCACATGATCCAACTGTGTACGTCAAAGAGAGTTGATTAAAACACTCACAGCACAATTGACACCAAATGTGACTTACATTTTGTGGGAGTAGCGTACAAAATCAGGATGCAATATCCGTACATTTTTGGCATTTGTCTGAAATTTCTGCTTGGGATTTGGTTTGCCTACAGTAGCTTGGATGTATTTATAGTCTGCTTTGCGGCAAGGTAGAAAGATATACCTGATACCCTGTGAAGAAAACAAATTAGAATTGCAAATGTCTCTATTATTAATTGAGTATGATTTGAAGATGATGAAACATAAGTTTAATAATCCACCAACACCTTACATGAAGAAGCATTATTTTGTTTTTTGTTATTGAATGCTAGATTGAACAATTGTCCATGAGGAGTGACACAGGCACTATCAGTGGTTCACAGCAGCTAAGGAACAACAAGAGTGAAGGAGTACAATAAAGCATCAGACACAAATAATAAGATGATGCTCCATTGTCAGATATTAAGGCTAGTATATAATTACAACATTTGTCTGTGTCTTTCTGATGTGAAAAACATTTTTGGTTCTCTGCAGTGATTTGGGGATATTGCTCGTGGTTTTCTGCTCAAATGATTACCAATACTTTTGTTCATCAGGACTTCCAATTTACCTAATATTTACCACTGTGGACATTGTCACAAAAAATATGTAGGATTATATTCTGGTCTTTTAAAGCGTGGCTCAAGAAACATCCATCAGTTCCTTGTTTTATCAGGTTACTATAATTTGGTTCATCTCAAGTTCGGTAGTGACGAATGTGCGTATTTCGCTCGCTGCTGTAACGAATCGCACACATAAAGTTAAATGCACTGAGTGTATGCATGCGTACAGGGGCGGTTTGTTGGCACGCTTGATGTCATACCAAACAAGAGGTGAACCAAATTATATATCACTATATCATACACTAATGGAAGCTACTCTGCCACATCATTTTTATGAAAGAACTACATAGCAAACCTGTTTCTCAGAATACTCATAATGTTCAATTTCTGACCTGAATTACCTAAGTTAAGGACTTTGGACTTCAACTTTAGAAATAATGAAGTCAGGAAAAGGTCTCTCCCATTACTCTCAACTTAAATGCCAAATGCCAACCTTGGAGTACACCTGTCAATTATAATCATTAGCTTAGTTCACACATAGGAAAGTCATACCTCATCTCTAGGGATATCTTCTTTTTGTGTATGTACCAGTGACCTATCCATAAACACATAGTGAGTAGTACGGGTGCCTACATCCTCTTCATGGCCACGACGGATGCAATGATTTACCCTGAAATTATGAAACAAAGTCAGAATTGCTGGTTATAGACAGGAATGGAAGAAAGAGTTTCTGCTATATAATGTAATTCCTTCTGGGATGCATGAATTATGCTGTATTTGTTTCATAAACTTGTAATCCACTTTAAAAGTGCACAAGACTAGATCGTCAAATCCAATAACTTATAATATGTTTGGCTCTTTACTAGACTTTTTTCATGTCAAGTCATTTTTCACTTTAGCTACCAAGTTACAAATCTGTACCTAAATTATTGCAAAAGATACAGGTTTGATAGAGACACATATCATATATTGCTAACTATTTTACAAGTGTGATGTGTTGTTTTACATACACGCACACCTACTTGTATTCACTGTGAGTCAAAGACATCTATACCCCATTGATTTTACATCCCACAACCAACTTTTTTTCATGCCTGTTTGACATTTCATTAGAGACAGAGGACAACTATTACACCCTTTTTTAATGCTCTTGTATACATAGTTACCTCTGTCATCCTCTATTGACCAGGACCTAATTGTGTGTTCATGGGTACTGCGCTTTTAAACATGTGTCCATGATTTAAGGTGAAAACATGCCCCTAAACATTTTTACACAAAGAGCCCTGAACGAAAATTATCAGAGCATCTATATAAATAAAAGGAAGTCGCTAAATCTTGTGCGCGAATAGACTCAGAGATGATTTCACTTTCAGCTCTGATTTATTCGTACATTGATCGGGTACATAATGCCATTAAACCATCTGAGGCTCATTTTTGCAAAAATTGATGGTAACTAAGAGAATAACATAAAAAACTGTCGTGTTGCTATGCAAAATCGCATGCAGTGGCATTGTGGGTAATAAGGACAGTGTGAACCGCGTAATAATATTTCCATTAAAAAACCATACGCAGATCAACATTGCCCTGTTTTCTGCCAACTGCGAGGTGGCCAAGAAATGATTCAGGCTATCTAGATGCACAACATCGCGTGCTTTAAGAATGATCTTACGAGCTTTTAAGCCCCTCACGCAGAGCTACGCACCCCATTTTCCGCCACTGCACGAAGTTGGCAGCCAAGAGATTAAGGCTACGTCGCGTGAATTTTATTATTTATTCTAGGCCTATGAATCGTCGTTTAGTTTTACAGCCAAATTCATACGGGAGAATATACCGGGAACGCATTGCACTTTATTTGGTTGAAAACTGTCAAGACCAAGAATTGGCCTCAAAATCAGTGAAAATATGGTTAAAACCGGGTTTTTTCCGGATTTTTGTTGTCAAAACTCAGTGGTAGCGCCAGCATCCGTAACTAACTGGCAGCAGCGCGTTGGCGTTAATCGTCGGCGTACTGAGCAATGTGACTCGCACGTGCATGAGGGTGCATAATATGCACAGACCAACTTTCCGTGCCAGAGAAATAGAAAAGAAAAGAAAGGAAGACAAAACTGAAAAGGTAGGCCTATGGATGGGTCGGGTTGTGGATTATATGCATGGTACTGGATTCGATTAAGAGATTACCCGCCAAGATGATAAAAAAAAATCGTGAGGATACGAGAGGAAAGATAAATAAATAAATAAATAACTCATGTAAAAAAACTAAAATAATGAGAATAGAATTAAATAGATAAAATTCAAACGGAAATCACAAGCTAAGCAGGAAATATGAAAAATGGGAATAAAACGTGAAAAAAAGCCAAAACTAAAAGGAGAAATGTAAGAAATGGTAGATTGATAAAATAATGCATGGAAACGGGGCTCAATAAATGAATAACATGGAAACGGAAATCACAAGCTAAGCAGCATGGGAACAAAATAGACCTATGCAAAAGAAACTGAAGAGAAAGAAAGGAGATAAATGAATTTAAAAAAAAGAAAAAAAAGAAGAAGACAAAAAAGATACGGGTAGGCCTATTATACGGGTTATGGTTACAGTAACTAAATGAAACGGGAGCAAACTATTAAGAGGGAAAGAAAGAAACTAATCGGGAAAATTAAGGGAAAAAAAAAGAAGTTACAATTAAAAACTAATCAGGAAAAATAAGAAACATAAATAACAACTGAAGGAAACGGGAAATCACAAGCTAAGCAGCTAATAAAAATGAAGCTATAAAGGGAAACGTATAAGAAAGGATAGATTTAGAAAATAATGGGAATGGGGTTAGGCCTAGATAGATAAATAACATGGAAGCGGAAAATCACAAGCTAAATAGCATTTTGTTTTAATGGAAACAAACTAGGCCCGTGCAGAAGAAACTGAAAAGAAAATGGAAATGCAAGAAGGGACAGGTTTAGAAAAATAAAATTTACCTTTCAATGATTCTACCTTTTCAGTAATTCCTCCTGTTTTAGTGATCGCTCCCATTTACTCATCTAGCGGGGACCCGCGCGAAGCGCGGGTATCCCGCTAGTTAACAATAAACCAGTCACCTTATTTACATACTTACCTAAATACCATGTCATGACTATCAATTTCTTTGCCCATCTTGGATCCATTTAAAATACCACCATTGCCTACCACTGCACAACTGATACACTCGGGTCTTGACTTGGTAGAAAAATTGAAGATAGAGGTGTTTTCACCAAAATTATCTAGCACACCGTGTAGTTCTGTGAAGGAGAAATGAGAGTTTAGTAGTAATTGCCATAATGGAAACTGTCACCAATCTGTCTTGAAACTTTAAATATTTTAGTATAAATAAACCTTTAAGAACATACTATTCACACCACTGTTTTCTTCTTCCTTATAATAAATTATTTTTGTAACTTCCAGCAGAGCAACAATATGTCTGGAACAGCAAGTTAGGAATACTAGTATACATTTTTACACTGATTCTTGGCATGTCTCTTCCATCTGGCAGCTCTGCAGTAAACATCAAATCACATAACTTAGGGATGAAATCAAAACTCGACCGGTGGCAGACTGCCGGTTCCAGCCAGTTCCATCCGGTTTCTATTGTTCTAAACAATGACAACCGTACGGAACCGGCAATCAACTGCCAGTTGAGTTTTGATTTCATCCCTTATTTGTCTCCTCTGTTAGATAACAGATTTGTGTATGCTTTCTGGTCAGAAAATGATGAGTCTCCTAATGTACCTGGAGCCTGAGCCGAGTACAGATGAAGACCACATCACTGCTGAATTTATATGTTTTTGATGACTTGAAACTTTTGCTGTGTTCGGTACAATTAACGAAAGGGTGCAACTTACTAGACTTGAGTCCAGTCCTCGTTTACGGAGTTTAAAGTTAGGGTTTAGGGTTGGGGTAGGGCAGTATTGTAATAAGACTAGTAGAGTTGCACCCTATTCGGCAATCGCTCCCTGTGTTCTTATCTTGAAGTATGTCTTTTTTTTTTAGGCCTGATGATCTTATGGCACATCTCCATTTTTTTTCCTACTCTACTTTTAGTTAAATACATGTCCAAGGTATTATGTTCAATTACATTCTGAACAACAAGTGCACACTTACCTTCATATGTAACATTATCTTTTGTATATTTATATCCAAACGGCATACTATACGGCATCAACCTGTCAAATTCATGTCTATTGAAGATACCCCTATGCATGAACTTTTGGATTTGAGGACGGAAAAAGTGCTTTGCCCAGGTGTTATTCAACATCTTATGCTGCATGGATGAAGGACAAGTCTGGAAATAAAGTAAATCATACAATGTAAATTTTAAAGTAGGTTCTGAAAATACATAATTTAAATAACAATGATACGACACATACTATTTTCCCCTATTACTTCCGTATGTTTAGTTGATGGCACTTGGTCTTGGTATAAAGTGCAATTCCTTGTAGCAAAATGTTCCATTTGGTAGTTTTATTTCTGGATTAATTTGATTTTTCTCATCAAAAATTATTTGGGCACTTTGTATTTCCCCTGTTTGATCTCTACAGACTCTTCAATTTTACTGTTGAGAGTCTCTTCTTCTTAATATTATAGAAGTCTGAACGGTGTCCTGTAGATTTAAGATCTTTAGTAAGTACTCCCAGAGAAACAAGTCAAGTTAAACAGGAACTGAAGCCAAGATTTACCAAAGACAACTATCTTCTAGAAACAATAAAACCATCTAAGCATGGAGAAGACAGTCAGCCAATATGATGATAAATAACGACAGGTTGTTACCAAAAGTATTTGCAAAATGAACAGTTTCCTTCAATAAAACAGATCTTGGTTTTAACTGATTAAATACATTTGAACTGTACTTACTGAGGGAGTGAATGTGTCATCCACCTTAAATCTATACTCAGAGTTGTTTTTGAATTCAATGAAGGTAGTCCCATTGGTATGTGTCAAAGATGGTGTGTTTCTAGGATGTGTTGCTTGTTGGTTCCTTACAAGTTTCTCAATTGCACTTTTTTCATTTCTATAATTTTGAAAGAAACAATAAACATAATATGTTATAAGATAACTTTCCAGGTATTCAAAGCATCAAAATGCCGCAATTAAAAATTTACACACAGTTCTCCTGCAATTTAATATTCTTACAACACATCAAAAATTCGGTACAATTACTGAATAGGGTGCAACTTGCTAGACTTGAGTCCAGTTATCGTTTACGGAGTTTCTAAGGGTAATGGTTGAGGTAGGGCAGTCTTGTAATGAGACTACATGTAGTAGAGTTGCACCCTATTCGGTAATCGCTCCAAAAATTGATAAACACACTATAGAAGTCACACAAGTTAACAGGTCAAACGTACACACATCTTACAAAGTTATACATTTTGTTGCTTTTTTATGGTTTCTATTATATTGACATGCATTTCTGATTCCAAATAAAATATAATAATAAAATATCTGTATATGGCTGATTAGTCCTCTTTTTTATTCCCGATGTTTCATTAAGACAGGAATCAGGAAAACATTATCAATATGTAGGCTTTTAATTTAAATTTTAAATCATGTACAGTTAATTCCTCAAGGCAGTAGAGTCATTCCATGCCAAATCAACCAATGGGTTGGCAGGTCACCATGTGTTCATTATTGCCATAGAGGTATGCTAGTAGAAATGATTTTCAGCAAAATCTGAGGGGATGACCTGCCAAGATTTTCAGCAAATTGGTTGATTTGGCATGGAATGACTCAGTAGAGTAAAATCAAATTTTGTGATTTTCTAAAAAACTGCTCATTTTGGCAGGAATCTGTTATGCCAGATGTATTCCTCTCTGAAAATGTGTACTTTTATATACTCATCATCATTACATTGAGATACACAATAAGAAACAATAACTAAATTACTGTCTCAAGGAAAGCTTACATATTGTATATACACTTGACTTTAATTGTAGATACACTGAACATGAACTGCTATTGATTAAATCATTTGTTTGATTATGAATCAACGAGTAGGATCTCTACAAAATATAAAAACATATGAATCAAAAAACAGCTGAGTCTCATAATAATATCTGCATTGTGCTTTTTAACAGTAAACTTACTCAGTACTATGGTTATCCACATCAGAAGCGGAGACTTTGAAGTATAAGATGCAAGCAAAAGTAACACCACCAACAATTGCCATCAGATTCATCAAAATCCGCAAACACCACTTGGGCCTCATCTTTCTTTGTGATTAAATAACTCAGTGAATGGAGATGAAAAGTTATGAGTTGTTGTATGGAATAAAACAAGCAGTTGATTTGAATTTCACTGAACCATAATGCCTGTAGTACTGCTTTACACAGCACTTGTGTATAGCTTCAAAGATTAATGGAATTTGAGAGATGATGACTTATTGTTTCAATATCTCATCCCATTGTTCCATCACATTTGGGGCAGCCTTCTGGAAATCACAAATCATCCAGAAGATTACTATGTTGTGATCTGTGGAATAAAATCAGAATAAAAATAAATAAGCAATATACATGTAACTATAGACCACTTGACTTACTGTGACGTCATTGCCTGGCAGTATGCATGTGAATTATGGCAATTTCCATTGTTCTTTGCCCTGCAGTGTGGGTACGCATCGTAGTTTGCTCAGGGCACGTGCATTTTAAATCGCCCACCACATTTCATATGAACAAGAAAGCCATTGAACAGTGTAGCAGTTTGTTCAAGCATATTGATAGACCAGTTCCTCGCTTTGTTGATAAGCAATGATGTCAAGTGGTCTATAGCACATACATTTGTAGCACACCGGGAAAGAAGGTACGCAAGTGACAAATTTGTATCCTGATGGATCCACTTTCAAATTAAGTAAGAAGATCTACATTCAGATTTACACGATTGTAATGTACTTTAGTAAACAAAGATACTCTGCAAAAATCAAGACTTTAGGTGCTGTAGTTTTGTCAAAATCCCAGATTTTGAATAAAATGCAGGAACCGTCGTTTTATTATTATGATAGAAATATTAGTCGAACACGTATGCGATAACTGAGTACATACACAGCGTGCAAGACATACACACATACACACACATCAGCTGGAGTAATATGCATTGACGCAAGTGGTAAATTCCAATTTTCTTTGCTTTACCTCACTTGTTCCCCTCAAAATTAAATGGGGACATATCTGACAGTAAAAGCTAACATTTTATGGAAAATAAATACTAAATATACAGAAATGTTATATAAATGGCTTTAACTTGATATATTTGCAAAATCAAATTCTTAAAATGTCACCACTTTCAAGCACTCATGCAAAAAGACTAATTCCTTTTGGAATTACCAATATTTATACAGCGTGATATTGCTAGTCTACAGTGTTTTTATTATTAATGATAATCATCACGTTCATGTAATATATTGATTTCAAGTGAAAGACCCTATTTTTCTCAGTACCATATTGAAATTAGAAGTTCTAACTCGGTGTATTTCCGAAAATATCATCAAAAACTGTCTTTAGTCTCAAACGTGGAACACCAACTACCGTACCACAGTTGAGACTAATTCCACAGTTTTTTGATGATTTCTTTTGAAATATACTGATTTGGAACGCCTAATTTCAATATGTTGATGAGAAAAATAAAATATGAGCTTTCACCTGATACCAAAATCTGCATTTTGATGGGGTAAATTGGAGGATGAGGTTTTCAATCATGTTATCCATCATTGTCAAGCTCAAGGTGATTGACCCCGATGATTGAAAGTTGGGAACAAACATGCTGTTAGCACCCCGGGCATGCTGTTAGCACCCCATGGCGGCCCCATACAGTATGTATATCAAATTTTGTGATTTGCGGCAACTTCTGTACAGCATCCGGTAGCGTGCAAATTTGGCTATGTATGTATTGAAATTACGGTATTAGTTTCCCGTCACCCACCCGCATCAACTTTTCAATTTTACCAAAACTTTCATTTTCATAAAATTACAAAAAGTCAATTATCTGAAAATAGAGATCAAAATTGAAACTCTCAAAATGTTGACATCCCCTGCTGATCATAATCAGCAGTTTTTCTTAGTTGTAGGTGTAGAGGATGTGGTAAATAATGGAAATTTAAGGATTACCTCATCATGTACAATTATTTTTCCAGACCCAGGAAAATTTGTGATCATTTTTTTTCAAGGCCCCCCCTTGAGGAAGGTCAAAACTTTTCCCTTTTGCATCAAGCCCCCCCAACTTGTGAAAATACAGGGTCAGAATTTCGTACAGTGCAAGAATCAATTTTGATTCTTGCAGAATAAATTTGCGGGAATCATTTGATTCTCGCAAATCAACTTAGTGTAAACTAAAAACGTTTGCGGGAATCAATTTTGATTCACACAAATATGTTTTTTATGAGAATCTTTGCGAGAATTCTCTCTGATCATGGTAGCTAATAGCTCGATGCTCTGATTCACGCCGAAATTCTGACCCTGAAATGATCGAATGAAAAAACCCGCAATAAGTGTTGACGCCATTGTGTAGGTATCCCAGGCAAACCTTAGTTAACACATTTGCTAGTCAGCGAAATTCGCAGAGAAATTTGAATTTTTTTTTCGAGAATAGGTCGGTGAAGGAAACCTACATAAATATGTTTTCTATACTTCACTTGACCCTAATATATGATTTTTATGGTGATAATCAAGTCGCACATGGAATTTTAGAGGATTTTGATAGCAGTTCCATTAAAAAAAGCTGCTATCGCCATGAGACTAAGATCTAGAAACACCCCTAAATGCCGTTTTGGGGAATTTTGCTAGCAGAATCTTTTTGATGAAAGTCAATCTTTCACAAGATGTAACTTTATTTACGGAAAGTGCTATGACAAAATGTTTTAAGTTTTGGCTTTCTTTACTCAAGGGCTTTAATTTGATATGTAAAATGATGCAGTTTGATGGCAAATTTGAATTCACCTAGCATACCTACATATAGAAAACACCCGAGAAAACGTTGATTAAAAAAGCCGAATATGGAGTGAAATCGTGAAAATAATGAATAATGAAATAAATGTTATAATTTGAGCTGAAAAAATGGGATGCTATTAAAACTCGGCATCAAGTTTCAATGTGGCCTTGTGTGATGTGTGTGAGAAGCAGAACTCACACCTCCGGCGTTCGAAATTTGTAGTTTTACTACAACCATCGAGCTACTATAGAAAAATTATTAAATTTGTGTACATCGTGGAACATTCAACTACGCTTGTTACTCCGCGACTAATCATGCTAATACACGAGCGGTCGCGAGCGTACAGCGTCAGCGCTACCGGTACTCTACGCGTCCATATTGCGAGGTTATCTGCGTACAACAGCTTACTACGCACAGCCACGCAAAGAGTATGTTCCACGATGTACACAAAAATTAAAGAGGGCGAGATGGCCGAGTGGTCTTAAAAGGCGTTGCGCTGCCGGCCGGGAGATACGATCGACGAGGGTTCGAGCCTTGGGCTTGCCTTAGGTGAAAATTCTCTTCCTCCCAAAAAGTTCCTATATGGTCAGAAATCCTTCAATTCAGTTCAGTTATTAATTTCAGAATTTAATTGAAGAATTTCTTCTCGCCCATACACTGCTTATCACGTGCAGATATAGGTAGTGTATGTGCTTCGTCCGTGATTCGGAAGTCACGTAAAGCCGTTGGTCCCGTGTACAGGAAGAGTCAAACCCTGTGCACGTTAAGTGTCAGAGCTATTCGAAAAGAGAAGGGGGACCATCTAGCCCTAGAACTCTGGCCATAGTATCCGTTTTTACTTCTACTAGGGCCAGAGGCACTTACATTGAAAAATTTGTTGGAGATGCTTGAACGATCCAGTACAAAAAATGACAGCATTTCAATGCTTGATCGAGGTCACTAATTAACATGATAAAACCCACTTGAGAACACACAATCGCCGGTCATTTCTAAAGATGCATTTATACTCAATCGCTTTTGGAGAAACCTGAATCGCACGCATGGTCAGTGTACTACATCGCCGTCGTATTTGCCTGCTGAGCATGCGCATGATTCGCTGTTTTTCAAAAGCGACACGTAGGCCTATATTGACACCCTCTGTCGGTCAACGTTCTCTAAAATTGCACACATAACTTGGTATAAACACAGCTTTACACAATGACTAATTTACATAGGCACAAAAGACCGTGTTCATGTACCGTTACTCAGCCAAACATGGCAGAGTAGGTCCCGGATCTTCTGTACATGTTCCTATCTCCTCAACGTTATACCTTTCCAACAAGGAAAGAGATACGAAAGGCGAACGTCTAGGACCATCCCCGGTTCTGATATCTGCAATGAATCCTAGTAGGTTCCAGGATCGTGCATATAGGTAAAAAACTATGCACGTATAAAGCCCGTGCGACAATACTTCTTCTTCTTCTTCTTCTCGGATACTGCTTAACGTCCCAAGTGGAATAAGGCAAGCAGGAATTTGCGCATGCGTGTGATTTTCTTAGTCTCTTATGTTGCTTTCCTTTGCTTTGAAGAAGCTGTGTAGTGCTTCCTTGAATTGTTCAGTGCTGGTGATTTCAGTTATGTTGTGTGGGAGGTCATTCCAGTCTCTCACAGTTCTCGGCACATATGAGTACTTGTAAATGTCGGTGCGTGTTTGGTGCTGGGTGAATGATCGTGAATTAGATCGCCGAGTGAGCCGTTGAGCCGGTAACAAATACGAGTGAACTGGCAGTGCCAGGTGGCCCCCTAATGATTTGTGCAAGATGGATAAGCGTTGAATCTTCCTGCGTGTCGACTCAATTTGAGGTATGCACGTATATAGGAAGAAGAAGTAACAACCATGCAACTGTGTGAGACCATGGTGAGACTGAGAAGCGATTTATGAAATTCGAGATTGCTGCCGAATTCGGAAACCTTGTCCCCGATTTGCAATTGATTTTCTGAATTTTTAATTTAAAGGCAATCAAAAGAAGGATCGGATAAACAAAATTCATGAAATTAATAGATCTGAGACAATATCCTACTAATGACACTTACATTCACTTTGGGAATTTTATACAGAACCAGAAGCCCGCGAGACCTGCCAACAACTTGAACTTGTAAGCTTTCTTCGTCGATACGATAGTACACTAAGTACAGCAGTGTTGCCACCAATCATACCCATTGCATCTGATTGCATAGGTGTTGCCAAATGTTCGCCTGGCATTGGTTGATTCCAGCCCCCCCCGGCCCCCCGGCCCCCCCTTTCAATGAAATTCCAAATTAAGGGACCGTTCACAACACTTGTTGGGGGTGGCTGATGCAAAAAAAAATTCATCGCAAAACTTTTTCGCAATTTTCGGGCCCCCTTTACAGACCAGTAGGCCTACAAACCTCAAAAATTTCAGGGCCCCCTTTTTGACATGAACATTTCAGGGCCCCCCTTTTTGACATGTCGATAATTAGGCCTATGGGTCAACCCCATAGAAAAGCATAATCCCAGATTAACATGCATATGGTCGAATCCAACGAAAAGTGTACACGGCATGTTCAGGGCCATAACTTAAAAGTATTAATCAATTGGCTTTCGTTTTTGTATTGTACTTATTCGCCTTGATCATACGCTTCGCGCCATATATAATAAGACCCCCTTCTGTGAAAAAACTTAGACACAGAGACCCAAAAACATGCTATTTTTACCCATTTTTCAAAATGTTTCTTATTAAAGGTATTTTTAAAAACATCTAAATCAGTTATGAAAAGCAGTCATTGGATTGAATCTAAATTGATTTCCTGAAAGGTGTGTATTCAAAAATTGCCTGTTCAATTTTTCACATAGGCCTATTTGTACATAATTATGAATTTTTGTGTGATAATCTTTTGAGTGGTATTTTTTTACATTACCTACAAATACAATTTTTGATAGCACTAGATATATCTTTAAAAAATGGAAATCACTAATAAATGCGCGATTGATACAAGCTTTGATATGTCCAATACTGAAACGCATTGCATTCGGACATCTTTATTATTGTGTTTAGCTGCCAGAAATTATAAATGGCACAAAGGTAGATTTGGTAAAAAATATGCATTACCTCCGAATGGCATGTTAAAAGCTCTGTCATTTCCACAAACTGAAATAATAGTAAATTATATTTAAGCAATAGGTGCATTGTAATGCACCCTTTAATACTACCATGTTTCAATAGCCTGCATTTAACCATTTCTGAGATATTAACAAAAAAAGTATTAAAGTATTCGTAGGTAGCTTTCGGTAGCTGAATGTTGCCTACAAATACAATTTGACATCATGACCCTATTGTGAAATACCGCCATTCATGCCAATGCCCATATCGGTACCTAAAGAAGGCCTGTATACGTTCGCTATCAAATCATATGTCAATGAAAGTTGCGAATTCACATACATGCCCACCATGCAAAACTGAATACGGCTTAATTGATGAAAAATATGTACTGAAATAGACGACTGTCTGCTCATTTGAAAGAAAAATCAGATTCAAAGAAGATTATAAGGGGATAAATACTTGGCGTTGTCAGCTGTCATGTGTGCTTCATTTTAAACGTTTACCGACCTTCTGGTTTCTGAGTAATGTGTGTCCAAATTGATTTATTCGAAGGTAACTTTTGACGTTTTCGCTAAGGTTACCTACGAATACCATGGACAAAACGACTTTTCTCATTGTCTCATGATCTAGACAACACAGTGATGGACCCTAGTATAAAGCTAATTATAGTTGCCCTCAAACGAAAGGCCACAAGACGTAACTGACTCCAAGATGGACTTCACAAGTCTGCAGTAACGGTTTTAAGCGATTTGTGTGCAATTAAGCAAAATTAAAGTCACTTTAGTGCCTTTGTTTCTTACTTCAATTCTTCTTTCAACCACTGTGAACCGACATTTTAAATACATGATAGGGTCTCAGGTATCAATAAACGCACATAAAGAAAATAATACATTCAAAGTGCTTTATAAAATGAAGATTTGATTGCGATATCCACCAAAAGTCTAATTCTTACCTACAAATACTGAAATGTTACTTACGAATACAGCATAATACATGTCATGTGTAATGAAGTGTCCCTACCAATGGAAATTAATTGTCAAAAACTTTAAGCGGTACCCCAGACAATATTATTACCCATATACGGATTCATTCAACAATTATTTATTATGTAAATTTGTTGTTTAACCACTTGTATATCAAAATGAAGTGTTCAAAATCTTGCTAAAAGCATCAAAAAATTTGATCTAAGGTAATAGCATTTATTCATTTGGATGTACCATCTGAAAGAGATCTAAAAACTACCATTTTATTCATTCATTATCATAATAGCAAAATTTGAACCTCTAAACTCAATATAGATATTGTTAAATCGCTCATGTTACCTACGAATAACCGGGTTTCTTCACCTATCATTTTATAAAGCGTTAGGTGTATGCGTATAATTCCTAATATTCCTGAAAACAGATATCCCACTCGTTCTTTAAGAATATGTAAATTGATTTATACTCATTTGATAAGTAAAATACAGTAACTGACCTAAACTTCATTTTCAAAAATAAACTATCATAAATTGACTAAGATTATATTGATCGCGTTATAAAAATAAAAACAAATATTTTCTGGTTGAGCTAGCATTTTCCTGACACCCTGTGGTCTACATTACACGAAAAAAGCGTTAATGGGAATATTCCATTTGTTTTAGGTGGATTAGTATTGCGATAGTGAAAGCATCCTAGTGGTATTCGTAGGTAACATTGGGTTTTGATGTCACATTTACTATCACACGTCATGGATTTATTTGTCAAGATTAGTGATGGCACTTTTGGTTCCTATAAGGCCAACATGCCATCAATCAATGGGCAAAAGGAAAAAATTGTGGAGACATTTTTATTTTGGACTTTTATTTTTGGCCCGTGGACACTTTTGGTTGGATTCGACCATATATTGGCCAAGGCAATGTTGGTTTTCGAACGCCAATCTTGGCATCGGCATTATTTTGCTGGCCATATTGGGCCAATCTTGGCTTTCCATTGGTATTAAATCTCATATGTGTACATCCATATCAAAATGATGCACTTGTCGGCTGCTACATGTGTCTCATTTCACATAATAGCTAGGAATAAATACCAGCCTCATTTTCTAAACCATGTCACTTGGGGATCATCCCCAAGTCACCATGGTTGAGAATGTTCTTTTATTCCTAAACCATGTGAAATGAGACACATGTAGCAGCCGACAAGTGCATCATTTTGATATGGATGTACACATATTGGAATTGGCATCACTGTGGCAGCCATTGGTCCAATATAGCCTATAGGCACAATATATTGGTTGTGAACAGCTGCCAACATGAAGCCAACAATCGTGATGCTATTGGCCCAATATTGGGCCACATTCGTCATGATCAACCAGTCTTGGCATTAGTTACTGACCCATATTGGGCCAATCTTGGCTTGCAATTGGCAATTTTTACATTGGCATCATGTTGGCAGCCAATATAGGTTATCACACCAATTTCGGTAACAAATTGGGTAACACTTGGGTAACAAATAATTATTGTGATGAGTACTAGTGTTTAGAGGACCTTCTCTAACATTATGGTTCCCTTTTACACCTTGAAGTTGAAAAATATTTTAAAATAATTTTGCAAGGGTGCCCTAGGGGTTAAAAAATAGCCTGACCGTGTTTTTGACAGCAGATAATGCGTGATGTCGCAAAGGGCCTTTAATGATGATGCAAATCACACCGTAAATTCTGCCTTGAGTAGATAACAAACAAATAAACAAACAACAAACACGTAGTACAAAAAATATACCAAATGAAATTTCTGACTTGTCTCATGCTAAATCTATGATTTGTCTAAATTAGTTCATACGGTTCCAAATGGTCATCAGTAGGCTACCCAGCAAACACAAAAACGTTTAACGTTTTAAATAAGTTATATTTTGTGTTTTGGTTTAGGTAAAAACGTTTTAATAACATTAAAATGTCGGGTTATATAAAGGTCATGAAATCGTTTTAAAACGTTTTGTATGAAAACACACTACAACAATATTTTTAAAATGTTTTCGAAATGTCATTGTAAACTATTTTTGCAAACATTTTGGCCAAACATTTTGTCAACACTTAAATAACATTAGGCTATGTTAAAATATTTCCACCCAGCAAACACGGAAATGTTCTTAAAATGATTTTTACAAAACGTTTTAATAACATTTAAATGTCGGGTTATATAAAGGAAGAAAACATTTTAAAAACGTTATTGTAAATATTTTGGGCAAACATTTTTTGCAAAATATGTTTTCAACCCCAAAATAACATTCTGTTTAGAATGATTTGTACCAAGTTTTCAAAATGTTTTTGGAATGTTATTAAAACGTTTTATACCCTTTATATAACCCGACATTTAAATGTTTTCTGTAAAACATTTGTGTTTGCTGTGCAGTAAATTACCAACAAATGTTATTTAATGTTATGAAAACGTTTTATACCATTAATGTACCCTTTATATAACCCGACATTTAAACGTTTTCTGACAACCTTTTATAAGTTTTGCGAATGATGTCGAAAACGTTTTGTGTTTGCTGGGTAGATAACAAAATAATTATTGATTTCTTACTTACTTTCTTTGTATTTTATAAATAAATATTATCTTGAGCAGATAGCGGGAAAAAACAAACAAACAAACAAAAAACAAACCTTCCTAACAGATGTTTTCTAAATTTGTGAAATATTTTCTTTTGTTTTATTAGGCCTGCAATGCTATCTTCAGAAGATAGCCGTTTTCGCGTTCCGAGAAAATGATGCAGATCGTAAATGATGCAGATCGTAAATAATGCATGCAGGCCGTGGGCCGGGCTCCCGCGTGTTCACGATCACAGAAAATGATGCATGTCGCATCAACGGGTGATTTACAAATCGCACCGTAAATGGTATCTTGAGTAGATAAAAAACAAAGAAACAGACCAACAAACATGAAATATAAAAAAAATATATGAAATGATCTTTCAGACTCGTCTCATGCTAAATTTACGATTTCCTTCTTTTTTTGTATTACCGGTATTTCATTAGGTTGAAAAATGCTATCATCAGTATATAGGCCTAACAATATGCTTTCAACCTTTCTCAATTTTTTTGTATTTTATAAATAAATACTATCTTGAGTAGATAGCGGAAAAACTATACAAGCAACCAAATAAACATGCAAACAAAAACATAAATTCTGCCTTAAGGTTAAATACAATTGATTTTCAAGGCTTGATTCCAGAGGGGCGTAAGTTAATAATGGAAACAGCCATGCAGAAAAGAATGAACTCACGCGTACAATAGTGTATCAATCTGAACTAGGGCCACGGACAAACCGCGGCTCGTGAGTCATCCTATATGTTGCAGGGATAGGGATGGATGGGGCGACCATGATAGGACCATATGGGCTGATGGGGGGGAGGGGTGATTGTGGGCAGCCGTTTTCGGCAATTTTCCTTTGGATTTTCTAAATTTTCAATTTTTAAAATTATCCTGGATGATATCTGTCGTGCAATAAATCAATGATTCTATAGGCTATAATAGGCCTAGTATGCCTATTTATACCCTGATTATGCAATATATAGGCCTACAACAATAACTACAGCAACAGTAACAAAACCAACAACCAATATTTTGTTAATCTAATTTGTAAAAATATATATTAGACTAGTAGGCTATAGCCTAAAAATTCCTAAATTATATAATGAAAAAAACCGGGCAAAAACAATCAATCTCTGCAGTCAGAAAGAAAGAAACGAACAAGAAAAAAAGAAAAAAGTGAGAGAAAAATAAAATAAAATAGATGGAATGGACCACATAGGGACTCGAACACGTACCAAAGTTTTCCAGCTCAAAACTATATATATAGTCGCACGTGAGTCCGACTGACGCGCTAACCGATTGAGCTACTGAGTGACCTGTGGAATCGATTGATCTCAAACTGACTATTATGGAATAGTGCATACCAGGCTCTTATGATAAACAATCTCATCACCGCTGTAAATGTCGGAGGTATCGATGGCGAAAAACCTCGATTTTTGCAAAAGTAGCTTAAATTTGGAGTGAAATTCAAATGGTAAAGGAATCGACATACTTTTGAGAAATAATGTAGGCAATTAGAAATCAAAATTAACGTTCCACAATCCAGATATCGATAATGTAACATAACAGGTGTTTTGTGGTACAAGATTCTCGAAAATTGTTCCCAAAAACGGGCTAATAAAATTTAATGGGTACTGTATTTGGTTCTTCCCCATGGCAACATTATTTCTTTGGTCGATTTGTAGTACAATACAAAAAAGGAGAAAACAATCAC